>NW_017673637.1:0-56353 GCF_001879085.1 Nicotiana attenuata
ATATGTGATTTAAGATAAGTCTGTGAAGTTTGGTAAGAAACGGACTTGAAACGACATGAAACGGATCGTTTTTGAGAAAATTGGAAATTTGAAGTTCTTGAGAAAATTTCATGATTTTGATGCTAAATTCATAGTTTTTGATGTTATTTTAGTGATTTGAATGCACGAGCGAGTCAGTATGATGTTTTTAGGTTGGTGAGCATATTTGGTTTGGAGCCCCGAGGGCTCGGGTGAGTTTTGGATAGGCCACGGAGTGGATTTTAGACTTGGAAAATTGCAGGTTTTTAGCTGGTGTGTTCAGGCCTGCAGGCTTCAAGACGAAGCCTGGCTCGCAAATGAGAGGGCTTGGTCGCAAATGTGAACCAGCCCAGGCATGCCCTTCCTCGCAAATGTGAGATGTTTCCTCGCAATTCCGACCTCGCAAATGCGAGTGTCCCTTTGCAAATGCGAAGTCTGCTTGTAATGCTTGGTGCCGCAAATGCGACCTATGTGTCGCAAATGCGACATTTCTGTTCGCAAATGTGAAAGTCCAAATTCTCTGAAGGGTTCGCAATTGCGAACCCCTGTTCGCAATTCCCATAACTGCAACCTGCAAATTTTTATACTCATCCGAAAATCAACCCCTTTTTCACATCTTTTCAAAACACAAACTCCCTAGGGCGATTTTCCCAAGAACAACTCTTCTTCCAAGTCGATTGTAAGTCAATTTTAACTCATTTCCTTCAATCATTAACATCTTTTAACATGATTTCAACTCAAAATCAATGATTTTCATGGGAAAAATTGGGTGTTTTGGGTAGAACCTAGGTTTTTCAAAAAATGGGATTTGGACCTCGATTTGAGGTCCGATTTCAAAACAAATTATATATTTGAGTTCATGGATGAATGGGTAGTCGGGTTTTGGTTCGAACCTCGGGTTTTGATCATGTGGGCCCGGGGTTGAATTTTTGACTTTTTGGGAAAAGCTTTAAAAAAACTTATTTCCATGCATTAGAAATTGTTTATTTAGCATTTATTGATGTAATTAAGTAACTTGGGACTAGATACGAGCAAATTGGTGGTGGAATCACGAGGTAAAGCTATAGTTGAGGCTTGAATGGTGTTCGTGGCATCAAGGTAAGTGTTTGATCTAACCTTAGCTTGAGGGATTAGATGTGTCATATTTTCTACTTGTTTCTTGTTGAGTACGACGTATAGGCATGGTGACGAGTATCCATATATTGGTGTCAAGCATGATCGTGAGTCTTGAATTGTAATTTATGGTGTTCTTAAATAATACTGCGGATGCTTAAGTTGATGATTCTCTGTATTGAGCAACGATTATGATTATTCTCGTGGAAATTACTTTTGACTTAGTATTGGTGTTAGCTGAGGTAGTTTGATGTTGGAACAAGTTTGGTTATAGATGTTTCCCCCTTTCTGGGGCGTAGTTACTGTTTACCGTGAAAATGGTAACGATAATTAAATTTGTAAATGGGATTCTAAATATACGTGATCTATTCTCGAGCTAGTTTATTAGGGAAGTAAATGCTAAGAACATGAAGTATAGCAACGAAAAGCGAGTTACGCAAGGCAGTAATCGAACCAATAGGGGGTTGTTGCCCGGGTGCAAAGTCAGCCTGCAGATACCTCGGAGCCGAGGTTCGAGCAGAGATAGAGCTATTGAGGGCAATCGGGAATGGGATAACAGGAAGAAATATGGCTAAGCAAAGCTCTATGTAATCGATATATAGCAAAGTAACAGAGAACAAATGAGAAAATAATAAAATGCTAAGGCGGCCTCGAGGCCAATGAGAATAGACAATTTAGAAGAAAGAGGGAGAGAGAGATATTATTGCATTTAAGGAGATGTGGAGAAACATCAGTCCCTTACAAGGTAGGGTGAGTCCCCTTTATATAGGAGGGGAACTCGGCTATAATTACATGTGTATTAATTACAAGAATACAAAGATGGGACGACTTGATGCAGGGCCTCATTGTACGCTCTAGATAGGCCGGGCCTGTCAGACATAGCCATGTGCCTAGGGGGCTTCCCTCTCTGTCCTGATTTCGGCCTCTGTTTCCTCCGAGTCGGCCTTCGACGAGCCCCGAGGCTGAGAACTCGATCGCGGTCTCCCGTCCTCGGGGTTTCGGGGCAAGGCTCGGAAATGTCATAGTAGCGAGAAATCAAGTCTTCAGATTTTGCCGCATACAAATAGTCTCAGCATTTCCCATACTAAAGTGATGGGAAATGATTCTGACACTTGAATCCTCGAGCTCCTTTTGGCGATAGTATGATGGCGATTCGAATCGTGGCGCAATCTTTTGTGATAGATGGCATATCTCATAGATTCCTTCTTGGTACTCTGTCATTTCCGCTTCTCAAGGTAAAAGTACTGCCGTCAATTTGTTTTTTCAACAAAGCAGTTATTGCATTCGTCGGTTAATCTCCCAGAGCCTTGACGACCGTGTCGTTTTCCCCTTATTAATGAGGGCATTTCGGCGTTGTTTTTCCCATCTCAACGCTTCCGTTGGCACGCTTGCCTTTTCCTTCTCGTCATCTTCTTTTACCTTTGAACATCATGATAGGATCTTTCGATCTCAAGGTTGCCTGGAGGAGTTCCTTTGGACTGCATCGTGGCCCTTTGCCGGGGGCCCCCTTCGTTGAACATAAGCATGTTGTCTCGATATTGTTGCGGTCGTCAGTATGTTGGCCTTTGCCACTGCTGTTGGCCCGAGGTTGTGATGGATGAGGAGTCTGTTCTCCCTCTTATGTAGGTAGTCGTTCGGATTATTTACCGCTACTCATAAGGGGGCTCGAAATATCCACCGCTGCTCACCTTCATACCCCGGCTTGACGAGGAACTCTACTCCGGGCTGGGAGCTTGCACAGCTCGATGCTCCAAGAAGTGAATTCAAAGTAGTCGTGCAAGCGGGACCGAGGGTTGTTCGGTACGCTGTCTCTCCGAGGCTTCCCTCGCCAAAGAAGGTCCTCGAGCTTCGGAGAGCTGTTGTGTTTTTTTATCCCTCCCTGCTCCCCGGTTCATCTTTTTGGGGATATCAATGTGGATAGCTTGGACAGGGCTTCCGAAGGCGCTCCAGGAGATATTACCTTTGAGGTCGGGCGCCCGAGGAAGGTGGCTATTGGAAGTGTTGACGCCGAGGCGGATTGCCGACCGCTTAGACCAGGGCCTGGACCTTCACTATATGTACCCTTTTGCTTCATCACTTCCGTGTAGAGACCCTTTGTGGGCTTTTGTAATCGTAAGTCATGACCCTTGGGGCTATTGTACACAAATCTTCATAAATAAGAATATATTTTGTTGACTTCTGCTTCCTTTACTTCGTTTTGTAAATGTATGCTCGTGCGCCCTTCGGAGCTCTATGAATGTCTTCTTTTGTTTGTTGACCGTTGATATCTGTCGTGAGCATTCATCCTGGTCTCCAGCTGATCGACATGGCTCTCCTCCGACCCATTATCGTACTTTGGATTAATGGTGGACTGATTTGATAGGTTAGGGCTATCGAGGCCCTCCGAATTGTTTGGAGATCATGTGTCGAATTCCCGGGCCTCTAGGAACGTTATTCCGGGT
Organism: Nicotiana attenuata; assembly: GCF_001879085.1. Taxonomy (NCBI): domain Eukaryota; kingdom Viridiplantae; phylum Streptophyta; class Magnoliopsida; order Solanales; family Solanaceae; genus Nicotiana; species Nicotiana attenuata. Next base: position 3,573 of record NW_017673637.1, read on the forward strand.
GAAGGTAACGTTCGAGCACCCGGGGGTCCCTAACGACTTCGAGGTAGATAATTATTTTAAAATGTATAAGATTGGCTTTTGTCGAGGAGTTTGCATGTGTATGGGCGCTTCCTCGGGAGCTTGTGTAGCTTTGGCGATCGGAGCTTACGAGGTTTACTCGTCTTCTCAAGGAGAGGGAATCATGAGACCAGGCGCTTGCCTTGCGTCAAGTATCGGCGTTTAAAGCTCATCGAGGCCCTGTTTCTTGGGGCCGGGGGCTCCTGACGCAGAGTGCTGCCTCGAGCATGGAGATAATACGTACGGCCCCTCGAGTCTTAAATTTTTGTTGGAGGATGTTTTCTGGATCGGGTATCGACCCATCAATGTGTATCGAGGCCGTTGGCTTCCCAGAGCTTGCCTTGAGCAGGCAAATCGTCATTGTTTCTTGCATATAAGTGGGACGGCTTCAGCTTCTTTGCGGGACTTCACTACTTTTAGGTAGTCGTACTTCTGTTTTGCCATAGGGCTCCTCATCTCTTCAGGTGCAAAAAGTGTTGGTGCTCACTCTTGCTTTACCATAGTCATGGCAACCACTTCGGGACCGTCATGGCAAAGAGCGGAGAGTGTCGTTCCCGACGCTCAGGAGTCGAAGGATTTTGCTATGGAGACGGCGTCCTTGATAAGAGAGGAACACCTGGAGATGGCGAGGCGATACTGCGGGTGGAGCGAGGGGGTAACACTGCAGGTGCTTTCCCCAGATGAAAGCATCGCGAATTCTGCTGGTGGGTTCTTGAGTTCGCACATATACCCTTCGCATTTGGTCCCCCTGATAGGGTTGTGCTTGATTTTTACTTAAAGTATCGGGTTACCCTGGCGCAGATTCATCCGTCGTTTTGGTGAACGGTATTGATGATGAGATTCTTCGCGGAGAAAGTCGGGCTTGAGTTCACGCTTGATCATCTCATCAAGCTATATCGGCTTTTTCATCATCGAGGCATGCCAACCTTGAGGGGTCGTTCGTCCACGCCCTTCGTTGTTGACGATGAGGAAAGCAGAGACCGAGAGTGGGCCATTTGGTTTGTCCGAGTCTGGACGATCGATATTATACTTATGGAGTTTTTGCCATTTCCCGAAGGGTGGAATCACGCACGTGAGTGAGGCGCTTTATCGCTTTTTCAGATTTTGCTCATAGCGAAAACCAACTAAATAACAATGTTATCTCCCTTGTTGCAGCAACTTTGTTGAGGCCGGGTGAAGTCCATGATCTGCCCGGCTGGGTCCGGAGGCTGGTGACCCATTCATCCTGTGACGAGCGTAGGTGGCGAGCGGTGTTTCGTGTCAGGTGGGGAGCAAAAAACCAAGGTACGTGCGTATGTTGCTTTTGCCTTGCCTCCGTATACCCGAGGTAACACTTTCCCCTTTCATCTGTACTGGATTCGCCATATGCAGATATCGTGCGGTTCCTTGGGGCGAGGCAATGTTTTTCTGAATAGGAGATGGAGTTGTTGGCCTCCGAGCCGAGGGATGATGGCAATAAGAGGGATCAGAGCCCGCGGTGCGATGGAGCCTTTAGCGGTGCTGATTGGGCTCGTATTTCCAAGGATGGGGCGTCGCCCGAGTCTGCTGCTCCCGGAGTGCCTGATCCCTGACCAACGGCTCCTTTGAGCGAACATGTCGTGCCCGGGGACGACTCTTTTTGGGTCGCAGGGGCAGGATCAACAGGAGCATGTTCCGATTTGGAGTAAATCCATCGTCTCCACTTTGTGGTGGTTTGTGCACAGCTTCCTTGTATCCCTTGTCCTCCTCCCTTCATTGAATCTTACTTGTGCAGGCCTGCAATAGGCTTAAGTCTGAGCTGCTCCGTCAAGGGGCCAAGTTTCAGAGAATTCTGGATGAGGGAGATCCCTTAGGCTTCTTTGCAAGGAGAAGGAAGTTGAGCTGCAGCATTAGCGATACGAAGCGTACCGGAGCTCAAACTATGAGAGCTATTTGATGGGGCAGTTAATTTCCTGTTGTCTGTGCTTCGCTTCTTTCTAACCTTAAGGCTAATTTCCTCGTGTCGTATGAGTTGCAAAAAAAGGCGAAGGCCTTGGAGTACCTCAAAGGCGACGTAAACTACGTCAGGGCTACTTGTGAGGAGCTAAGGGCCCAAGTGCAGGCTCAAGCTTTGGAGGAGACGAGTGCCTCGGCTAAGGTCCCTGCCTTCGAGGTCCAACTCAACTTGACCCGTGACAATGCCAAAGCTCAAGCGGATATGATTGAGAAACTTGAGTTCGATCTCTCGAAGGCCAAACCGAGATAATCGATGCCCGGGCGGAAGCGGCATTAAGCCGAACCAAGGCTGATCGTGAGATGGCGATTTGTACAAAGGATGTTGTTGATGCCAAATCTAAGATGAAGCGGGCCCTCGACCGGGAGAAGAGGATCGAGGAATATATTCGATGCCGATCCCGGAGAGTGGTACTCAAGGAGGTGAGTGCGAGGGAGGATGAGTGTGATGCTCGGTCACTTCTTGTTGATGTTGTAGAGGGCAAATTTGACAAGTAATAGCCCTTTGGCGCAGAATGTAGATTTTGTCGTTTTGTTGCTTTGTCTCCAATACGCGTAGGGCGTGCCTGTAGGTGGAGAATTCGCTTTTTCGCGTATGTATATATGAGAAGAAATTTGAAGCTTTATTCCTTTTGTACCTTTTTCTGTCGTTGCTTTCGATTGTGTAGACTGGTTTTGGGAGTTCGGCGAGGCCCTCATAGATTCGGGACAAATTGGACGGACCCGGGGCTCTTAAGTGTGATTTTTAGTGTGAGTAGGTGCCGGAGCCTTCGTTGTTTGGCCTGGCTGTTTAGGCTTAGTCTTCGAGTCGGGGTTCGACTCGAGCCGTCTTATCCTTGTGCATTGGTGCTCGTGCGGGCAGGTGGTAGCTGCTTTCATCTTTTGCCCCTGGACATTTTGTCATTTCCGACTGTTTCGGGTCTAGTCCCCGAGTCACATTGCGACTCGAGCTTCAATTGGCTTTCCAGCTCTTTCCCGCCTGCATGGGCGGAGGGCGATGGTCCTTTGTGCTTCTGGTTTGATACGACTTCGCGGGCGCGTGGCCTGCAGATTTAATCCACTAACGATGGTATCATTTGAGTTGTGCCTTTAGGCATGTTGCAGTTTGGCTATTCTTTGGTCCAGTCTTCGAGTGGGGTTGCGACTCGGGCTGCATCCGACCCTTAATCTTTCGTGATTTCCGACCGGTAATAGTGGCATTATGTCATGCCCTTAGGCGTGTTTTTTGGGTCCAGTCTCCGAGTCGCGTTGCGACTCGAGCTGTAATCGACCCTCAAACCTTATTGAGTTTCCAGCCGGCGATGGTGGTTTTTATGTCGTGCCTTTAGGCGTGTTATAACTTTTGGGTCTAGTCTCCGAGTCACGTTGCGACTCGAGCTGTAATCGACCCTCAACTCTTATTGAGTTTCCAGCCGGCGATGGTGGCTATTATGTTGTATGGTGGTAGAGACCTTTTAATATGAGGCCCATAGGCTTTCTTAGTTAACTATTTTGGATTCGGTCTCCGAATCGGGTTACGACTCGAGCTCACTTTAATCCTCAAGTTGTCAATTTTCAAGCTGGCGACAATGGCTCTTACGTTGTATGGTCGTAAAGACCTTTCAATATAAGGCCCGTAGGCTTGCTTAGCTGGTGACAATGGCTCTTACGCTATTTTTGCCCGTGGGCTTTTTTGTAGGCTTTGTTTTCGCTCGTTAATGTCTTTTTAGAATATTTTTGCCTGACCCGTCGTCGGTTCTAGAAGAACCTCGATTTCAAGTCGTAGTCGGCGATGTTTTGAGCACCTCGTAAGGTTCATAGCTCGTAGGTCGAGTAGATCGACGCTCTTGCGATTTGGAGCCAACGTGGTAGGAACTCGTTTTTTGCCTGTTGAGGGAAGCCTGTTTTTAACCGGTTCTTTCCAAAGTATATTCAGAGGATTTTTTAATGATAGTCGGGCGTCCCCGATTCACGTTATTTGGGTTGTATCAGCCATTTTGACCATAGTCATATACGTTTGGTCGTAGCCATTTTTTATCCCAAGCGGCAGTTTTAGGCGTCTACACCGAGGGTATGCCCTTTAGGGATTCTTACAAATGCGGCGTATAGCCTAAACTGCGGGATTTTCATGCCTGTTGAGGTCTTGCAGTTTGCCATGCCTATTGAGGTCTTACAGTTTCTGGAGGATAGATCTTGTTATGCCGAGGTTGCCCGCTAGGGTCTTACAGTTTTGGATTTTCCAGTGCTTGGCGATTGGCGGCAGTCTCCGAGTCATCGAGTTTGTTTAAGCCTGAAGACCGCTTCTCGTGAGCTCGAAGTTGCCTTATAGGGGCTTGATGAGCCCGGCATTCCGACCCTGGGGTCATGTGGGCACTGAATTGCTTAAGTCTCCGAGTATCTCGGGACGTACTTGACGGAGAGGCCATTGCCGTGAATATGCCGAAATAGCCTTATGAAATGCCAAAAAAAACATATTCTTTATTGCTTGGCATGAATATATGTTGTAAATACATTTTGTCCCATTGTTGTGAGTTCGGCCCGCACGGGTGCGGCTTATCCGATTATCTGATGTGTTTATATGTTTCCATTTTGGAACTTAGAAGAGAGGACTGCGATCTCGTCGGATCCCTTTCTTGGGGGTATGCTGCCCCGCTAATAATCTTGTTGGCGAAACCTTCTTCATGTTAAAAACTCGATTGAGGAAAGAAAGCTCGGATCCCCGAGTGGGGTTCAGAACTACCGAATGCCTCAACTGACTGCCTGCATACAGGTTAGCAAAAAGAAAAGAAAGGAAACGACAAAGTAGCGGAGTAGTTTCCCTTTCTGCGGGATGCGTAGGAGACGTTTCGGGGAGCGATCCCTATCGCAACCTTCTGCTATGTTCAACCAGTCCTGACCGAAGATGTGGTTCTGCTTACCCTTTGATCCCTTCGGGGGTGATGTCGGCAATGGGTCACATGGTGAGGGACCTCCTCTCGTCGCATGTAGCTCCTTGTTGATTATTTTAGTCCCACGTTTGTCATGGGGTTTACCCCTTTGGCGGAGCAGGGTCGATGTCGCCTCCGGGCGACGAATCCGTTGTCATTTGTATAAAACGTTCGCGCCTTGCGTGCTCGACGTACCAGCCCGAGCTCGGGCGGGTTGCACAGAGGGAGCGACCTGATTGTTGTGGCGGTTGGCATCAGGAACCCACCAAAGATTCGAGACGCGGGAGCGATGTCGGTCCGAACTGCCCTATCGGCTTTGGCCTGACATCGTCGGTATAGTTAATCAAACCACCTGTACTCATGAACACATGCTTTATTTGAAATAAGTCAAATTAAGGAAGGGGATTACAATACGTTAATGTAAGGCCAAGGAAAAATCTCGGCGTCCCTTCCCTCGGGCGCAAGGGTGTCCTTTGGGAGCATTTTCCAGGGTCGTCCTTTTACGGTGATGGGCACTTTCACACTATACTCTACGGATCTTTGAGGGGTGCCGCCGTCCTTTTATAGTCGTGGCAATATGCCGTGGCTCGCTGGCTTCATTTTTCTCGATCTCCTTCCTCCCATGGAGCTGGATCCGAGTCTGTCCGCTCGATGATACTTTGTGGCGACCTCTGTTGACTAGCATAGTTGTTGCCCTTTTGGGCCAGTGATCTCGTGTGCCTCGTGGTTCCCGCGCCGGGCCCTGGTTTTCTTGAAGGGGTTTCGGTTGAATAGGTCTGAGCCGCCTGGCATTTCTGGTTTCCCTTATGGTGATCACGATGCTTGGCACAGCAATGCTGAAATTGTACTTTGTCGGGCGAGGTTTCCCTACCAGCTATGTCTTGTTGAATCTGGTACCATTGGAGGTTCCTCGAGGGTGTTGTCCTCGGGCTACTGCCTTGTTTTTGTGAGGCGGGCTGCACCTCGAGTCTTTCCTTCCATTCATGGCGCACAGACGATGCCTTTATTCGCTTGGCGTCAGCTTCTTTGTCGGGAATCTGCCTAGATATGCCTAACCCGAGGAGGTTCCTAGACGGTCATCTACGGCCCTAATTCGGGATTGGTGCCGGTTGCGAGCACCCAACCAGGCCTCGACCGGATATCTGACCAGGCTTTGCTTGAAATGCCATGGAGCCATTGGGTATGCTTCGTTTAGGCTTTGGGTGAAGGCCTGTGTTGCCCGATCATTCAAAACCGAGAGCGGTCTCATTCGTTCTGTCAGGGAGTGGGGTGCGGCTTCCCGCGGCACTTTATTTCTTCTCCGTGCGGCCTCGGGTGAATTGGGCCCTCTCGGTATTGCTTTGATGGCGCCGGCGCATGCTCCCGCGGAGGACCGCACTAGTATGGTAAGCGGGTCCGTGACGTCAGGTGCCGGGCAGTGGCGCTGCGTCATGGTTTCTTTTGGGATAGTCTCTTTAAGTCTCTTTATCGGGACGGGCTCGAACCCAACATTTTGGAGGTCGTTGTCCCTGGACGAGCATGCGTAAGTAGTGGTGCGCCCGTAAGGATCTGAGGTCCTGTCACACCTAGAGTGATTCGTTGTTCTTGACTTTTGTGAAATGAGTTCCGGGATCGTATTTCCGGTGCTGCCGCGCTAGGAGTCTCCAAGTGACTTTGCAGCCGAGCGGTAGCCAAATGTCGTTCTTACAACATTTCAAAAATAATATGAAGATTAACTTCCTGTTCTACCCGGGCCGAGATTTTTTGGGCTTCCTGTTGGTAAACATGCTATATGCCACCATTGGTGCGTGAGACCTCGTTGACCCTCTGCGCGGCGTGCAAGCCCGCGTCCGCTTGAACCGAAATAGCTACGTTATCATGGTCCTGCGGTGTTGATCGTTGGAACAGCCATACTGTTTTCTCTGTGATCTGCGGGGTTGTCGTTCTCGATTTTTCTTACCGAGCCGGACATTAACCTAAAATCAAAAGATCTTGGGCAAGAAAAAGTGTGAAAGATAATGTGCATCCGTGTGACGAAACTAGCAAGAAAATAATCACTATTATTTTTAGCCCCACTGTGGGCGCCAAACTGTTTACTGTGAAAATGGTAATGACAATTAAATTTGTAAATGGGATTCTAAAAATACGTGATCTATTCCAGAGCTAGTTTGTTAGAGCAGTTAGTGCTATGAACATGAAGTATAGCGACGAAAAGCGAGTTAAGCAAGGCAGTAATCGAACCAATAGGGGGCTGTTGCCCGGGTGCAAAGTCAGCCTGTAGATACCTTGGAGTCGAGGTTCGAGCCGAGCTCGAGCTATTGAGGGCAATGGGGAATGGAATAACAGGCAGAAATATGGCTAAGCAAAGCTCTACGCTATCAATATTGAGTAAAGTAATGGAGAACAAATGAGAAAACAATAAAATGCTAAGGCGACCTCGAGGCCAATGAGAATAGACATTATAGAAGAAAGAGGGAGAGAGAGAGATATTATTGCATTTGTGGAGAAGTGGAGCAACATCAGTCCCTTACAAGGTAGGGTGAGTCCCCTTTATATAGGAGGGGAACTCGGCTATAAGTACATGTTTATTACTTACAAGAATACGAAGATGGGACGGCTTGATGCAGGGCCTCACTGTAGGCTCTAGATAGGCCGGGCCTGTCAGACATAGCCATGTGCCTAGGGTCTTCCCCCTCTGTCCTGATTTCGACCTATGTTTCCTCCGAGTCGGGCTTCGACAAGCCCCGAGGCTGAGAACTCGATCGCGGCCTCCCACCCTTTGGGTCTCGGGGCAAGCCTCCGAAACGTCATAATAGCGAGAATCAAGTCTTCTGATTTTGCCGCGTACAGTTACTTATTCTGTCGATTCCCTTGCCGGGATAGTGTAGTTTCTTATTGATCCCTTGTCGGGACTCTTGTTATGGTTGTTGTGATTGTATATGTGGATCGGGTTGCGCGCCGCAACAATGATATATTTGGATCGGGTTGGACGCTGCAACAATGATATATTTGGATCGGGTTGCACGCTGCAACAATGATATATTTGGATTGGGTTGCACGTCGCAACAATAGATGATTGGATCGGGTTACACGCAGCAATAATGATATAATCGGATCGGGTTGCACGCTGCAACAGTGATAAATGATATGGATCAGGTTGCGCGCCGCAACAGTATTGTTATATGTTGGGATCCGGTTGCGCGCCGCAACAGTTGATGCTACAAAGTGTTTATAGATTGGATACAAGTTCCTTACTGTTTCGCTATGAATTCTAAGTTGTCCTTATGCCTTTGTTCTTGATTTACTATTGATACTGATATACCCCGCAGCATGTACCCCCTCCCATCTTTACTTGTTTATTTCTGTTTTACTTTCTGCTGTATATTGTATAACTGTACAGGTTTATTTGGTAGTCTAGTCCTAGCCTCGTCACTACTTCGCCGAGGTTAGGCTAGGCACTTACCAGTACATGGGGTCGGTTGTGCCGATACTACACTCTGCACTATTTTATGCAGATCCCAGTGCTGGAGATTTTGGACCGCAGTGAGGTTTCAGCTTCTTACTTACCAGGCGACCCGAGGTAGTCCTGCAGGCATCCGCAGGCCTTGGCGTCTCCCTCTATCTATTTATTTTTTTCTGCTTCTCTTATGTAGTTCCAGAGACAGTATTTTGTTATTTCTTTCAGACCCTTATTTGTAGTACTCTTAGACAGGTGTGAATTTGTGACACCAAATCTTGGGTGGTTTTGTTACGGGATGATATTAGTAGTATTGTTAACTTGAAATTTATTTCTTCCGCTTGTTAAATTATGTTGCTATAAACTGTTGATTGTAAGTCATTAGATAAAATAAAAATGGAAGACAGGTTAAATAATTCAGTTAGTTGGCTTGCCTAGTTTTTCTCTAGTAGGCGCCATCACGACTCCCGAGAGTGGGAAATCCGGGTCGTGACAATTTGGTATCAGACACTAGGTTACATAGGTCTCACAATTGACAGACAAGCTTGGTAGAGTCTGAGGGATCGGTACGGAGACGTTTGTATTTATCCCCCAGAGGCTACAGAGTTAGGAAAAACATCGCATCTATTCTTTCTTGTCGTGCGGTTTGGTTTCTCAATACTAATCGAATTTCTACTCTGTTCTTTTGCAGATGCCGAGAACACATGCTTCCTTATCCGCTGATCAGTTTCCTGAGCCCCCAGCAGCTCCCGCGAGGGGTAGAGGCCGAGGCCGTGCTAGAGGACGAGGTAGGGGCAAAGCTCAGCCCGAAGCAGCACCACCAGCGGCGGAGCCTCAGGTTGATTTTGACGAGGAGGTTGCGGCCCGGACAGCTCCAGTGGGCCCAGCTCAGGTCCCAAAGGGGTTCATTGCTGCTCCAGTACTTCAGGATGCTCCGGTCCATCTAGTGGGCCTCATGGAGAGTGTCACCCAGGCTGGTTTGCTGCCTGTAGCCCCAACCGTCTCTTAGGCTGGAGGAGGGGCCTAGTCTCCTGCTACTCGCACTCTGGAGCAAGTATCTCCTCATCTTCAGACTCCAGCAGCTCAGCCGGTTGGAGTAGTTTAGCCGTGTGTGGTAGCCCAGACCGGTGTCGGAGCAGCAATGACTGCTGATGCCTTGTGGAGATTGGATAGGTTTACTAAGCTCTTCACTGCCACTTTTAGCGGTGCATCTTCTGAGGATCCCCAGGATTATCTGGACAGCTGTCATGAGGTTCTCAGGAACACGGGGATAGTGGAGACCAATGGGGTCGACTTTGCTACTTTCCGCTTATCTGGATCCGCCAAGACTTGGTGGAGAGATTATTGTGTGGCTAGACCAGCCAGATCGCCAGCTTTGACTTGGGAGCAGTTTACTCAGCTATTCTTGGAGAAGTTTCTTCCCATTACTCAGAGGGAGATTTACCGGAGGCAGTTTGAGCGTCTCTAGTAGGGTTCCATGACTGTTACCAAGTATGAGACCAGGTTTATTGATTTGACCCGTCATGCTCTACTTATACTCCCCACAGAGAAAGAGAGAGTGAGGAGGTTCATTGAGGGACTTATCCAGCCCATTCGACTTCAGATGGCTAAGGAGACGGAGAGGATATTTCTTTCTAGGAGGCGGCCAATGTGGCCAGGAGGGTCAAGATGGTTTTGTCACGGGGAAGTGGATAGGGGTCTGACAAGAGGCCCCGTCATTCAGGCAAATTCAGTGGTACCTCGTTTGGAGGCATGGATTCGTATGGTAGAGGCCATCCTCCTAGGCCCTTTCAGTCAGCGCTTCAGGTTTCTCCCAGTGCTTCAGGTGGCCGTGGTTCTCATATACAGTACTCTGATCAGCAGCCCTATAGTTCACCACCTGCTCCTATCAGTCCACCGTCGCTCCAGAGTTTTTGGGGTGGTCATTCAGGTCGTTAGGGTCAGTCTTAGTTTCCTCAACCACAGCACTCAGGTGGATGCTTCGAGTGTGGAGAGTATGGTCATATCCGGAGGGCTTGTCCGAGGTTAGTGGGTACTCAATCGCAGCATCAAGGTTCCCGTGCTATGGTTCAGGCACCAGGTGTTCCGCAGCCCGCCCAGCCAGCCAGAGGTGGGGGTAGAGGTGCTAAAGGTTGAGGTAGAGGTGCTAGAGGTGGAGCTCAGGCCGCTAGAGGTGGAGGCCAGCTAGCAGCAGGCCATCCCAGAGAGGTAGTCCAGGGTGGTGGGGCCTAGCCCCAATTTTATGCTCTTCCAGCTAGGCCGGAGGCTGAGGCTTCCGATGCAGATATAACAGGTACGGTTTTGGTTGGTAGTAGGGGTGCTTCAGTGCTATTTGACACGGGGTCTACCTACTCTTATGTGTCATCTCATTTTGCATCGTATCTGGTCATGCCCGGTGATTCTCTGAGTACTCCGGTTTATGTGTCAACCCCGGTGGGTGATACTATCATGGTAGATCGTGTTCATCGTTCTTGCGTGGTTGTGATTAAGGATCTTGAGACCCGAGTAGACTAATTACTGCTGGACATGGTCGATTTCGATGTCATACTGGGGATGGACTGGTTGTCACCTTACCATACCATCTTAGATTGTCATGCAAAGACTGTGACCTCAGCCCTACCGGGTTTACCTCGTTTAGAGTGGAGAGGGACTCCTGGTCATTCTACCCGTAGTGTTATCTCATATATGAAGGCTCGGCGAATGGTTGAGAGGGGGTGTTTGGCCTATTTGGCATACGTTCGTGATTCCAATGCCGAGGTTCCTTCCATTGATTCTGTACGTGTAGTTCGTGAGTTTCCTGAGGTATTCCCTTCAGACCTTTTGGGTATGCCACCCGACAGGGATATTGATTTTTGCATTGACCTGGCTCCGGGAACTCAGCCCATTTCTATTCTGCCATATCACATGGCCCTACCTGAGTTGAAAAAGTTGAAGGAGCAGTTGCAAGACTTGCTTGATAAGGGCTTCATTAGACCCAGTGACTTGTCATGGGGTGCGCCGGTGTTGTTTGTCAAGAAGAAGGACTGATCGATGAGAATGTGTATAGATTGCCGGCAATTGAACAAGGCCACAATCAAGAATAAGTACCCATTGCCGAGGATTGAGGATTTTTTCGACCATCTTCAGGGTGCCCAAGTGTTTTCTAAGATCGACTTGAGATCTGGATACCATTAGTTGAAGATTAGGGCATCTGATGTCCCTAAGATAGTTTTCCGCACTCGGTACGGGCATTATGAGTTCTTGGTGATGTCATTCGGGTTGACGAATGCCCCGGCAGCTTTTACGGATTTGATGAACCGAGTGTTCAGGCCTTACTTGGATTCATTCGTAATATTCTTCATCGACGATATCTTGATTTACTCTTGCAGTCAGGAGGAGCATGAGCAGCATTTGAGAGTGGTTCTTCAGACTTTGAAAGATACTCAGTTGTATTCTAAGTTTTCAAAGTGTGAGTTCTGGTTGAGCTTAGTTGCTTTCTTGGGTCATGTGGTTTCAGCAGAGGGTATTCAGGTAGATCCAAAGAAGATAGAGGCAGTCAAGAACTGGCCTCGACCTACATCAGCCACAGAGATCCGGAGTTTCTTGGGTTTGGCAGGTTATTATCGTCGGTTCGTGGAGGGGTTTTCATCTATTGCAGATCCAATGACCGGTTGACCCACAAAGGTGCCCAATTTAAATGGTCGGATGAGTGCGAAGTGAGCTTCCAGAAGCTCAAGATAGCCTTGACTACGGCACCAGTGTTAGCTTTGCCCACAGGTTCAGGCCCATATACAGTCTATTGTGATGCATCTCGTGTTGGTCTGGGTGCGGTGTTGATGCAGAATGGCAAGGTCATTGCTTGCGCCAGTTGAAGATTCATGAAAAGAACTATCCAGTCCATGATTTGGAGTTAGCACCCATTGTTCATAAGCTGAAGATTTGGAGGCATTATCTGTATGGCGTGGCATGCCAAGTGTTCACGGATCAGAAGAGTTTGCAGTATTTGTTCAAGCAGAAGGAGCTAAATTTGAGGCAGAAAAGGTGGTTGGAGCTATTGAAAGATTATGATGTCACTATCCTATATCATCCAGCAACGGCTTATGTGGTGGTCGATGCCTTGAGTAGGAAGTCAGCCAGTATGGGCAGTCTTGCGTATATTCTGGTTGGTGAGAGACCGCTTGCTTTGGATGTCCAGACTTTGGCTAATCAATTCGTGAGGTTGGATGTTTCTGAGCCCAGTCGTATATTAGCTTGCACAGTTGCTCGCTCTTCTTTATTGGAGTGTACCGAGATCGGCAGTATGATGATCCTCATTTATGCGTCCTCAGAGACACGGTGCAGCACGGAGATGCCAAGCAGGTCACACTAGGAGATGATGGAGTTTTGAGAATGTAGGGTCGTATTTGTGTGCCTAATGTGGATGGACTTCGAGAGTTGATTTTAGAGGAGGCCCATAGTTCCTGGTACTATATTCATTCGGGCGCCTCCAAGATGTATCAGGACTTACGGCAGCATTATTGGTGGAGGAGAATAAAGAAGGACATTGTTGCGTATGTGACTCGGTGTTTGAATTGTCGGCAGGTTAAGTACGAGCATCAGAGGCCTGGCGGTGTGTTCCAGAAGATTGAGATTCCTCTGTGGAAGTGGAAGTGGGAGCGCATTACTATGAACTTTGTTGTTGGACTCCCACAGACTCAGAAAAAGTTTGATGCAGTGTGGGTTACTGTGGATAGGCTGACCAAGTCAGTACATTTCATTCATGTGGCAGTATCCTACTCTTCCGAGAGATTAGCTGAGATCTATATCTGGGAGATTGTTCGTCTTCATCGTGTGCCCGTGTCTATTATTTCGGATCGAGGTATGCAGTTTACCTCACATTTCTGGAAAGCAATTCAGTGAGAGTTGGGCATAGGGGTTGAGTTGAGCACAGCGTTTCATCCTCAGACGGACCGGCAGTCCGAGCAGACCATTCAGATTTTGAAGGATATGCTCCGAGCTTGTGTCATTGACTTTGGAGGCTCGTGGGATCAGTTCTTGCCTTTAGCAGAGTTTGCCTACAATAACAGCTACCAGTCGAGTATTCAGATGGCCCCTTATGAGGCTCTATATGGTAGGCGGTGTCGGTCGCCAGTAGGATGGTTTGAGCAGGGAGAGGCTCGGTTGTTGGGTACAGATCTAGTACAGGATACATTGGATAAGGTCAGGATCATTCAGGACAGGCTTCGTACAGCTCAGTCCAAGCAAAATAGTTATGCTGAGCGTAAGGTTCGTGATTTGGCATTCATGGTCGGTGAGCGGGTATTGCTTCGGGTGTCGCCTATGAAGGGCATAATGAGATTTGGAAAGAAGGGCAAGCTTAGCCCTAGGTTCATTGGCCCGTTTGAGATTCTAGATCGAGTGGGAGAGGTGGCTTACAGACTTGCATTGCCGCCGAGCTTATCAACCGTGCACTGGTGTTTCACATGTCCATGCTTCGAAAGTATCACGGCGATCCATCCAATGTGTTAGACTTCAGCACTGTCCAGTTGGACAAGGACTTGTCCAATGAGGAGGAGCCGGTAGCTATTCTAGACCGGCAGGTTCGTCAGTTGAGATCAAAGAGTTATCCTTCTGTTCGTGTTCAGTGGAGGGGTCAGTCTACTGAGGTCCGAGTCAGATATGCAGAGCCGTTATCCCCATCTTTTCCCCGACTCATGTACTTCCTTCTTATGTCCGTTCAAGGACGAACGGTTGTATTAGAGGTGGAGGATGTGATGACCCGAAAAGTCATCACTTGTTTTAGAAACAAATTCAGCATTTCGAGGCCTAAAAGCCTCCTGTTAAACTCACCTCGATTTGCGTGTGCAGTCCGGGCGTGTAACCGGAAAGCCAATATGTGAAAATCTATGAAATTAATAAATTTTACCTTTAAAATGAATTTAAGTTGACTTCGGTCAATATTTTTAGTAAACAGAACCGGATCCATGTTCCTACAATCCCGGGAGGTCCGTAGGAAAATATAGGACTTGGGCGTATGCCCGAAATTGAATTCCGAGATCCTAAGCCCGAGAAATGAATTTTTAAAGAAAATTGTTTTCTGAAATTATTATTGAGATTTGGAAATGAATTATGATTGGAACTTGATGGTATCGGGCCTGTTTTTAGGTTCGGCGCCCGGTACATGTCTTATATGTGATTTAAGATAAGCCTGTGAAATTTGGTAAGAAACGGACTTGAAACGACGTGAATTGGATCATTATTGAGAAAATTGGATATTTGAAGTTCTTGAGAAAATTTCATGATTTTGATGCTAAATTCATAGTTGTTGATGTTATTTTTAGTGATTTGAATACACGAGCGAGTCTGTATGATGTTTTTAGGTTGGTGTGCATATTTGGTTTGGAGCCCCGAGGGCTCGGGTGAGTTTTGGATAGGCCACGGAGTGGATTTTAGACTTGGAAAATTGCAGGTTTTTAGCTGGTGTGCTCAGGCCTGCAGGCTTCGCATTTGCGAAGCCTGCCTCCCAAATGCGATATTGCAAATGCGAACCAGCCCAGGACTGCCCTTCCTCGCAAATTCGAGATGTTTCCTCGCAATTCCGACCTCGCAAATGCGAGTGTCCCTTCGCAAATGCGAAGTCTGCTTGTAATGCTTGGGGTCGCAAATGCGACCTATGTGTCGCAAATGCGAAATCGCAAATGCGAAAGTCCAAATTCTCTGAAGGGTTCGCAATTGCAAACCCCTGTTCACAATTCCCATGACTGCAACCTGCAAATTTTTATACTTAGCCGAAAATCAACCCTTTTTTCACATCTTTTCAAAACACAAACTCCCTAGGGCAATTTTCCCAAGAACAAATCTTCTTCCAAGTCGATTGTAAGTCAATTTTAACTCGTTTCCTTCAATCATTAACATCTTTTAACATGATTTCAACTCAAAATCAATGATTTTCATGGAGAAAATTTGGTGTTTTGGGTAGAACCTAGGTTTTTCAAAAAATGGGGATTTGGACCTCGATTTGAGGTCTGATTTCAAAACAAATTATATATTTGAGTTCATGGGTGAATAGGTAGTCGGGTTTTGGTTCGAACCTCGGGTTTTGACCATGTGGTCCCGGGGCTGAATTTTTTACTTTTTGGGAAAAGCTTTAGAAAACTTATTTCCATGCATTAGAAATTGTTTATTTAGCATTCATTGCTGTAATTAAGTAACTTGTGACTAGATACGAGCAAATTGGTGGTGGAATCACAAGGTAAAGCTATAGTTGAGGCTTGAACGGTGTTCGTGGTATCAAGGTAAGTGTTTGGTCTAACATTAGCTTGAGGGATTAGAAGATGTGTCCTATTTGCTACTTGTTTCTTGTTGAGTACGACGTATAGGAATGGTGACGAGTATCTATACGTTAGTGTCAAGCATGACCGTGAGTCTTGAATTGTAATTTATGGTGCTCTTAAATAATACTACGGATGCTTAAGTTGATGATTCTCTGTATTGAGCAAGGATTATGATTATTCTCGTGGAAATTACTTATGACTGAGTATTGGTGTTAGCTGAGGTAGTTAGATGTTGGAACAAGTTTGGTTATAGCTGTTTCCCCCTTGCCGGGGCGTAGTTACTTGTACTGTCGATTCCCTTGCCGGGATAGTGTAGTTTCTTATTGATCCCTTGACGGGACTCTTGTTATGGTTGTTGTGATTTTATATGTGGATCAGGTTGCACGCCGCAACAATGATATATTTGGATCGGGTTGCACGCCGCAATAATGATATATTTGGATCGGGTTGCACGCCGCAACAATGATATGATTGGATCGGGTTGCATGCCGCAACAATGATATAATCGGATCGGGTTGCATGCTGCAACAGTGATAAATGATATGGATCAGGTTGCACGTCGCAACAGTGTTGTTATATGTTGGGATCGGGTTACGCGCCGCAACAGTTGATGCTACAAAGTGTTTATAGATTGGTTACAAGTTCCTTATTGTCTCGCTATGAATTCTAAGTTGTCCTTATGCCTTTTTCTTGATTTACTTTTGATACTGATATACCCCGCAGCATGTACCCCCTCCAATCTTTACTTGTTTATTTCTGTTTTATTTTCTGTTGTATATTATATAACTGCACAGGTTTATTTGGTAGTCTGGTCCTAGCCTCGTCACTACTTCACCGAGGTTAGTCTAGGCACTTACCACCACATGGGGTCGGTTGTGTTGATGCTACACTTTGCACTATTTTGTGCAGATCCCAATGCTGTGAAGTTGTGACACCAAATCTCAGGTGGTTTTGTTACGGGATGATATTAGTAGTACTGTTAACTTGAAATTTATTTCTTCCGCTTGTTAAATTATGTTGCTATAAACTGTTGATGTTAAGTCATCAGATAAAATAAAAATGGGAGATAGGTTAAATAGTTCAGTTAGTTGGTTTGCCTTGTTTTTCTCTAGTAGGCGCCATCACGACTCCCGAGGGTGGGAAATTCGGGTCGTGACAAGTAACTAAGTAGATCAAAGCCAAAGTCCTCAGAGTGTTTGAGTACCCAACCTGTTTAGCCAACATTGTGCCAGTTCCAAAAAAAGATGGGAAAATCAGAGTATGTGTCGACTATCGAAACTTAAACAGAGCAAGCCCCAAGGACGACTTTCCACTGCCAAATATACAAATCCTAATTGACAATTGCGCAAAGCATGAACTCCAATCCTTTGTAGATTGCTTCGCGAGTTATCATCCAATCTGGATGGATGAAGAAGACGTAGAGAAAACAGCTTTTATTACACCATGGAGGATATACTGCTACAAGATGATGCCATTCGGTCTAAAGAATGCTGGGGCTACTTTCATGAGAGCCATGACAACCATCTTCCATGATATGATACATAAAGAAATAGAGGTGTATGTCGACGACGTCATTATCAAATCCAAGAAGGTCGCAGATCGATAGCGAACTTGAGAAAGTTCTTTGAAAGGTTAAGGAGGTACAACTTAAAATTGAACCCCGCAAAGTGTGCATTCGGGGTTCCCGCAGGAAAGTTACTGGGGTTCATTGTCAGTCGTCGAGGGATCGAGCTGGAACTGTCCAAAGTCAAGGCCATTCAGGAGTTACCACCACCTAGAAGCAAAAAGGACTTGATGAGCTTCCTAGGACGTCTCAACTATATCAGTCGTTTCATCACGCAGTCCACAGTTATATGTGAACCCATCTTCAAAATATTGAGGAAAGATGCCGAAACAAGCTGGACCGAGGATTGTCAGAAAGCTTTCAACAAAATCAAGGAGTACCTGTCCACGCCACCGTCTTGGTCCTGCCAAAGCCAGGTCGACCATTGCTACTCTATCTATTTGTATTAGATGGAGCATTCGGATGTGTTTTGGGACAACATGACGAGACAGGGAGAAAGGAGCAAGCCATATACTACCTGAGTAAGAAATTCACACCTTATGAAGCACGATACTTACTATTGGAACGCACTTGATGTGCTTTGACTTGGACGGCTCAGGAATTGAGGCATTACTTCTGTGCCTATACCACATACCTTATATCCGGGATGGACCCTCTGAATTACATATTTTAGAAACCCATAAACGGCTAGAGGATGTGCTCAGGAGAATACGAACCATTAAAAACGTATTTTCCTGATGAAGAATTGTCATTCGTAGGAGAGGACATTACTGAAGTATACGACGGCTGGAGGATGTTCTTTGATGGAGCTGCAAATTCAAAAGAGTGGGAATGGGAGAGGTTTTGGTATCAGAAATAGGTCAACATTATCCAGTATCTGCTAAACTCATATTTCCCTGCACTAACAACATGGCAGAGTATGAAGCCTTCATACTAGGACTCAACATGGCAATCGACATGAATATTCAAGAGTTGCTGGTAATCGGTGATGTAGATTTGCTTGTGCACCAGATACAAGGAGAGTGGGCCACCAACAACTCCAAGATATTGCCATATCTGAACCATGTACAGGAATTAAGAAAGAGGTTCATGAAGATAGAGTTTCGACATGTGCCCAGAATTCAGAATGAGTTTTCCGATGCATTGGCCACTTTGACATCTATGATACAGCATCCGGACAAGAATTTCATTGATCCCATCCAAGTATGAATTCATAATCAACCGGCGTATTGTGCCCACGTTGAAGAAGAAATAGACTGGAAGCCTTGGTTTCACGATATCAAAGAATATTTGGCAAAAGGATAATATCCGGAGCATGCGAACCATACTCAGAAAGGCACACTTCGGAGATTGTCCAATCACTTTTTCCACATCGGAGGAAACTTGTACATAAGAACTCCTAATTTGGGATTGCTAAGATGTGTCGATGCAAAAGAGGCTTCTAAGCTACTTGAGGAGATATATGCTGGGACCTGCGGCCCGCATATGAATGGTTTTGTCTTGGACAAGAAGATACTTAGGGCCGGTTACTTTTGGATGACTATGGAGACAGATTGCGTCCAGTATGTCCGCAAATGATATCAATGTCAAGTGCATGCCGATATGATAAAAGTGCCGCCAAATGAGCTCAATGCAACAAGCTCACCTTGGTCGTTCACCGCCTGGGGAATGGATGTCATTGGTCCGATCGAGCCCACCGCTTCAAACGGGCACAGGTTTATTCTAGTACCCATTGACTACTTCACAAAATGGGTAGAGGTTGCATCCTACAAAGTTGTAACCAAGAAAGTCGTCGCAAACTTTTTCAAATATCGTATTGTTTGCCGATTTGGAGTCCTCGAGTACATTGCTACTGACAATGACGCCAATATCAACAGTGATCTGATGAAAGCCATGCGTGAAACTTTCAAAATAAAGCACAACAATTCCACAGCCTACAGACCTCAGATGAACGGAGCCGTAGAAGCCACCAACAAAAACATCAAGAAGATACTAAGGAATATGGTAGAAAACCACAAGCAATGGCATGAGAAGCAACCCTTTGCTTTATTGGGATACTTCACTACAATTCGCACATCAACTGTAGCAACTCCCTACATGCTGGTTTATGGCACCGAAGTTGTCATCCCGGCCGAGGTAGAGATTCTTTTTTTAAGAATCATACAGGAAGCCAAACTCAGCGATGCAGAATAGATAAGGATCCTCTATGAACAATTGGCCCTCATAGATGGAAAAAGAATGAACGCGGTACGTCACGGTCAGCTTTATTAGAACAAATTGTCCAGAGCTTTCAACAAAAAGGTCAAACCAAGACAGTTGCACCAGGACAGCTGGTACTGAAGAAGATCTCCCCATATCAAGATAAAGACAAAGGGAAATTCTCTCCCAACTGGAAGGGTCCTTACATGGTTCACAGGGTGCTAACAGGAGAAGCACTCATACTTGCAGAAATGGACGGAGACGTTTGGCCGAAACCAATCAATTCAGACGCAGTCAAGAGATACTATGCTTAGACTATTTACATCTAATGTAGTTGAACTACACTTGACCTGATTCCCATTTAAGAGGGGATACGTAGGCAGTCCTGTGGGTTCGGTCATATCATAATAAATTTTTCATTCCCCAAGAACCAGAAACTGGGGCAGAATTTTGAAGAGGGCCATCAAAATTCCAGAGCAGGACTAGCCAACGCCATCGCATGCCAAAAAGATAGAGATTAGTTAAGAAACCGAGGCAGAATTTTGAGAAGGATTCTCAAAATTACGAAGAAGGTTCAACAAGTTCCGTCACTCGCAAACGGCCAAAGAATCATCTACCAAACTGGGGCAGAATTTTGAGGACGACCCTCAAAATTCTAACACGAGAAAGCTGCAATGTCTCTGAAATATGTTACAGTGACTAGCTCATCTAAAACTACTTGATATTTCACTATGTTTCCTAAAACAATGCTATTTTCATCAACAATTGCATATTTTTGAAAAATCTATTTTCATAACAGCCAGGTGTTACCCAGGGAAGCTCAAACCAGGCCTCTAGAACGGAGGAGCAAAGCCAGCAAACGAAGGCACGAACCAACCTCCCCATACAAAACATACAATTATTCTTTGAGCGCAGGCACATCTGACGTAACCGTAGCACTCTCAAATGTATACACACAGCAAAATCACTATCAATCGGGCCACCGAACACCAAAAATATTCCCAGCTAAGAAATATTCTACTCTTATTTGCTACTCGTTATTTTCATAAAGCTAATCACTACCTTCCATTTGCATGGGACTAAGCCATGTCCCGCATCTTGCATGAGGCTAAGCCCTGCCTCCATATTTGCATGAGGCTAAGCCATGCCTCCATATTTGCATAAGGCTAAGCACTGCCTTCCATTTTCATTGGACTAAGCCCCGTCCCAAACCCTGCATGAGGCTAAGCCCTGTCTCTATATTTGCATAAGGATAAGCACTGCCTTCTATTTGCATGGGACTAAGCCATGTCCCGCATCCTGCATGAGGCTAAGCCCTGCATCCATATTTGTATAAGCCTAAGCACTGCCTTCCATTTGCATGGGACTAAGACCTGTCCTGAACCTTGCATGAGGCTAAGCCCTGCCTCCATATTTGCATAAGGCTAAGCATTGCCTTCCATTTTCATGGGACTAAGTCCTGTCCTGAACCCTGCATGAGGCTAAGCCCTGCCTCCATATTTGCATAAGGCTAAGCACTACCTTCCATTTTGCATGGGACTAAGCCTTGTCCCGAACCTTGCATGAGGCTAAGCCCTGCCTCCATATTTGCATAAGGCTAAGCACTGCCTTCCAGTTGCATGGGACTAAGCCATGTCCCGCATCTTGCATGAGGCTAAGTGATAACTAGGGATTCTAGTTTATTTTATACTCTTTTTTTGCCTGAATTTTGGATTAAAAATGTATACAAGTAATCCCAAAAGCTTACATGGTGTGCTTGTTTGCAGTGTTTGGTCAAAAAAGTGACAAGAAGTCAAAACCAGCTCAAAAAGGAGTGAAACCTACACAAGTGCCAAGAACAAGTCAAAGCACCGTTGTAGCATGAAATCCACCGCGGCTGCAACAGACCCACCGCGGCCACGCCCATTTAGTGCGGTCCGCGGAGGATAAGTTCAGAAAGATGCAATCCTGGAGTTCTAGGCAGTACGGTCTGCGGTAGATTCTTCGTGGCCGTGGTAGCCTCATCGCGGCCGCAGTCCATTTATTTAGGTCCGCGGGGAGAGGATTCAGAGAGATGGGATTTTGGAAGTTTCAAGACAACACAGTGAAACCACCGCGGCTGCGGTGCATTTTATGCGGTCCGCGGTGGCTAGATTCAGACACCAGAAATTGAAGCGAAAAAGCCTCACCGCAGCTGCAGTCCATTTCTTGCAGACCGCGGTACCTTCGTCAGGGGTATTTTTGTCCAGAAAATTTGGCCTTGTATAAATACTTCTTTTTCAGATTTTTAGGGTATCTTATCTATAGCTGAGCACGTGAAGGCCGTTTTGGACCTATTTTGAGTAATTTTCTAGCTAGTTCAACATTGAATCTTCAATTCTTAGTTTGTAAACATATTATATGGGTTATTCTTCATCTCAATATCTAATTTCTTCCATTATTATGAGTAGCTAGACCCATTAGCTAAGGTTGTGGCTCAACCCTAGTGTGGGTATTTGATGGGTCTTTTATTTTAAGGCTTAGGTGTTTATGGGTGGTTGATATTTGGGTTGATTTGTATTTTCCATGTTGAATTAGTGGTTGCAAACACCAATTTGTGCCTTTTTGACTTGGGCTCTTCTTGAGAAAGAGAGCGTGAGTCTAGGAAAATCAGTCCAACAAGGAATTGGGGTGTATTCAAGAGATTGATAGCCCCAATTAAAGGGTTAAACCTAGAGATAGTAATACCCAGCTTAAGCCTATATTGTTTTCACAATGTTGACACCCAATTGGTCTTGAGAAAGTCAATTAGGGAAAAGTCACTCAATCTACCGAGAGGTATAAAGTGAGTAGTTTCGTGTATTGGTTATATCGCAATCCCCAACATAACAACTTTGCCTTAGGCTTTAGTACCCGTCAAGTATTCACCTAGGAGAAAGTCACTTCCCTAGTGCCTCTTTAACCATTTAGAAAACCTTACAAGCATTCATACTTAGCTTAATTTTGCACATCATTAGTATAAAATTAGAAATAACAAACAAACAATCATGATTGGAAGTGTAATCAAGAGCACTACACACTGCTAGTATAGATAGGAATCCAACTCCCAAACATTCTAGCTCTCTGTGGATTCGATCCCGACCTTCTCGGGTAAAAGCTGCATCGACCGCTCTTGCCACTTTGTAGTGGTGTAGGGTTGGACCGGATCACTAAGCCCTGCCTCCATATTTGCATAAGGCTAAGCATTGCCTTCCATTTGCGTGGGACTAATCCATGTCCCGAACCTTGCATGAGGCTAAGCCTTGCCTCCAATTTTGCATGAGGCTAAGAAATGCCTTCTCGCGGGACTAAGCATTGTCCCTCCTTGCATAAATATTGCTCTATTCCGGTACTATCTATTTGCTCTTCTAACGGGCTAAGCTCTGCCCTCCATTTCACAAGACTTAGCCTTGTCTTGCTAACATCATATTATTGCATCTCATGGGCAGAAATATCACCAATCTGTCCAAAGGCGTCACAGTCTAAAGGCATCATCCTCGTAGCCGGAAGACACCATGCCATGGCCTGAGGATCTCTCAAATTTGCATATCATTATTCAAAGTCGTCATGGTTTGGAGGCACCATTTTCATGGCGAGAACAACATTTAATGGCTTGCGAATCTCTTATCTGAACAATTCTTGGCCCAGGACATCATGGTCTAAGGACATCATCCTTAACCGTCCAATGACAACTTTCATGGTCCGAAGCGAATATGCATCATGTTTAAATTTTCGCACAAATACATGTTCATAGCATCTCTTTATCTGCAGGTGACCAGTTAGCAACCGCCATCCCAGCAGGAGCGACCTCGCTCTAGATCCTTCAGTTATCTCAAGCCTGACCTCTCACCATAACTGTTCTTTCACCTATCCGAAACATTGTGTCCGTTCTTGCGATTACTTTATCGGTATATTCCGCCGATGAACCTAGAACTACACACGGCCTGATTCCTATAAAACCAGGGATATGTAGGCAGCTCACAAGCCAGAGTGCGGCCTAAATCTCTCAAACTGTCTCATTCGGTCAAAATTGGCGATCATATCTTTACCCGACAACTCTTTCATCCTTTCCGGGTAAAGACGGGCAGTTGTTGATACCCAATTTTTTTCCATCGTAGCTTTAAAATACATATATGTCTTCAAAATCATGCATTAGCATCAACTGGTATTTTTTAACAATATCTACATCTTTAATTAATTTGCCTAATATTTTATTTCTAATAAATAATTACAAAATTGCATCACAAATGATTTTAAAATATTTCTTGATTTAATATTACTATTTATGGTCCTATTAAGTCCAAACTATTTCATAAATAGCCAAATTGGCACCTTTTGGGTAAATTTGCAATAACTTTGCAATTATAGCCCATGCATACATTTTTTGCATCATTTCAATCAAAATTAGCCCATTATATTTTTAAATACTAAATAATTATTTTTAAAACATTTCCATGCAGGAAAAATTATTTTTTATAATTAGTAATTATTTTTAAGCAATTGTTCGGGGTATTTGACAAACAGCCTTTTTAATTTTGATTTTAGCCTAAATCTACCAGGCCAATACCTTATAAAATCAGCACAATAGACCCAGGCCCAATAACTTACCTACCCGACCCAACCATTTGGCTAATCCTGGCCGTTGATCATTTTTTATCAACGGCCTAGGATCCCCTTACCTTAATTAAACTATATACCCCCCTTTAACCCTAACCATTCTCACCCTTCCCCACCTTCACTCTCCTCTCCGTCTCTCAAACGCTCTCTAACTCTAACCCTAATTTCTCCCGCCGTCACTCATCTACTGCCGTTCATGGTGTTTCTTCACCACCTCAGGCCTCTAATGGCCTCACTTATGCTTGGTACCTCCATCTCCAGGGTCCTTGAGGAGATTCTCGAGGGATCAGGGCTAGTCTGTTTACACCTTTGGGTTTTCTCGCCTGTTTCAGGCCATTTGGCTCGATTTTTGAGTAAGAACTTCTTATTTTCGTCATAAATCCATGGATTCCTAAGTCTATGCTCGTCTTTGTTGCCTTTCTAAAAATCCTAATTTTTATCCTTTGACCTTCTCAGATCTGTCCAGATTTGAGATGAATCGAACCTATTTCACATGTTTTCACGAAAGTCTTATGATTTTTCAATTGATTCTCCATTTTTTTCCTAAAACTAGGGTTTACTGAACTCACCTTCTCAAAGATTTTCTGATTTTCGAGTATTTAATTGTTTTTTTTTAAATTGTTACTGATTGATTCATGTTAAGACTGTTTGGACCCTAGTTGATTTACGCTAAAGCCCTTAGTTTCTTATAGTTTGCTTTGACTCTGAGCATGTCCGTGCTACTTGTTACATTGTTTTGTTTAATGTCTTGTAATTTTTCGCCCTAGTTCATCTCTATAGGGTTTCTAGTTCGATATCTCGACTGATTTCTGTGTGTTTATGAAATTGTATTTAGCCTATTTGTTTATTTGTGGAAGCCTATATTTTTCTCCCTTAAATCAGTATTGTTTTGAATTTTTGATTCACTGATTTGCTCTGTTAAAACCTATATGTTGATTCTTTATTATTTCCTTTATTTGCGACCTTATTTAGTTTTCTTACCTTATTTGATTAATTGCGATATTTATTGATTCTTCACTAATTGTTTCCTTAATTGAACTCCTGTCTATTTAACCCTAATTGCTCACTTGATTTTCTTTCCTTAAAAGCGTCCTGCTTTTTACCGTTGGGTAATTACCCTTAATTAAGGGAAGACTACATTGATTTGGCGTGTGAATTGATTCAGTGATTTCCTTAATTGCTAAGTGGTTGATCTCCTTTACCTTATTCTTTTTGCTCTTAACTACTATATATACTCTTCTCTATTCTCACTTCGAGGATACGAACATTAGTTTACCGCTACACTTACACACTAAAAGCTCTATGTTCTTCTCTGCTACTTGTGATATTCATTGGCCTAGCCGGCTGAGAGCCAAATCTAACCATTGCACAACCTTTATAATACATTCTGTGTTCTTCTTCCTAACTGGTATGTCCCTGATTAATTTTTGAAATCTAAACCTTATGTGCCCTAGGTCATCAATTGTCAGTTCCATTCTTATTCTTGTTTACTACTTTGTTTAACATGCCTAATCCTGTCTTGTTCTATATGTGATAATTGCATGTCTGCTTTACATAGCATGTCTCAATCTTGTTTGCTCGATAGGTAATTAGCATGTCTAAACTACATTGCTTGTTCACTGTTTCACCTAGCATGTCTGAACCTTGTTCTGTTCAATCTTTGATTAGTATGTCTAATCTATAATGACATGTCTACTACTTTATCTAGCATGCCTCAACCTATTTTGTTCTATATGTGATTATCATGTCTAAACTATGAGTGCTTGTGTGGTGTTTGCCTAGTCTGTTCATTTAAGTCCTTGCCTGCTCTGTTTTACTGATGAGATTATGCTAAGTCATCTAGTCTCTCAAGGCAACTCTAGTTATGTGTTTGGTCATGTCCGGGGTTTATGTGTTTTCAACATGTTTTTACTATAATATTTGCTCCATGTCTCAATCACCTACCCTTTTAACTAACTTATTAATTCTACAAACTCTTGAGAATTCTGTGCATCTTTTTGTTTATGTGCTCCACTATACATTGAGGTGTATTCTATGTGTCCCCAACCCCTCTCTCCCTATGTAGAATCTGTTTGCCAAGTGTTTCTGAATATGGTTGTTCTGTGATTTTTGTTTTGATTTCAAAATTTCTCAAATTGTTTTACCACCAAACTAGTTCTTATTTTCATAAAACCTTTCCACTCCTAAGAGTCCTCTTTATACAGTTCTACCAAAACCTTTTCAAAACTATGTCAAGCACTCTCACTTTACTCTTAAGTTAATAGGTTCTGCCCCTCCAGTGTGTGTACTGCCTTGGGATCCTTTTGAGATTCCTTTGAACTCTGGCACACTGGGTTGGTCATTCCACACTGCACATACTCAATCTTTATTGAAAAGTCTGGGTGTGAGCACTATCCCGGATCCTTGAGGTCCTTAGGGAACTCTAACATACCTGGACATGAATTTGGCTATGGAATCCTTGGTATTTGAGACTACTGAAGGCCTGGCATTCCCAGGTTTGCTTTGGGCCTGCTTCAGGCTCCCTATAGCTTAATTTATATTTCATTTATGTAAATTATTCAATCATTGGTCTGTAATAATTATTTAAACAAGTATTGGGATAACTAGTGAAAGGGAGGGTAGTTGTATGGTACTGTGGCGTAATGCTGGGTAGAAATCATGTTTTTAGGCTTTACATTAAGCAAATCTGCACTAGAAATCATGTTCTAGGACTGGTGTATCTATTTGCATTCAAACCATGTTAAACTTGTGCACTAGACATCCTGTTCTTAGGGTATTCACGTTTATTGCTTCAGCATACTACATGTCATATATCGCTATTCCATCTTTGATTTTGCATAAGTACTTTCACTTAGAGATCCTGCTATTAGGTCAATAATCCTACCTTAATAAAAATAGTCATCTCCTGTATGCATTAGATACCATGTTTTCTAGGAACTCTATTTGCATCTGTTCGAATCATGTTTATTTCGATCACTGTCTACAAAAGATTTAAACAGCCCCCACACATAGACATCATGTCACTAAATACAAATTGATATAAAGCACCAGTCGTAACATGTATCACCTAGATCAGCATGCTCATAGGTTGAACAATCTCAAATTGTTTATACAGCTCCTGTAACTGTGATTGCGTATAGTCCCATGCCTAGGCAAGCCTTAGATGATCAAGATTCTTGTATAAAACTGAAAACTGCATTTTTGATTGTGTATAAACTGCTTAAGTCTCAAAGGTTCTACAAATCAGTAGGCCAACTGATTAGGGCCCTGCCACTTAGTCCTAAAACAGTGTTGCATATTCTATCTATCGATGCTCACCTAATATCTTGTTCTAGGATTTCTCTGAAAAAGCTACCTGAATTTTGTGATTGAGACGTGTTGTTGATTTGCCTATATATATGCGGAGGTAAACATGAGCCTTGATTGTTTTTCCCCTATTTGATTGTCCTATATGTTCCTTTCTTGTCACCTAGATTTTCCCTTTTAAACACCTTAGGTTGTCTAGAACTGCCTAGATTTAGAGGTTCTAAACTCCTCCAAGACCACAAGGAAGGGACGGGTAACAACACGCTTAGAGTTCGTTAATAAAAACTCGCTCAATAACCACTAAGGGGTGGCATAATGGGTAGTAAAAGGATATGATGACTTGTGCGATAATACAACGTGTAGCCCCTCTCATTGAGGAGTGATTACTGGGAATTGCATGGATATGATCCTATTGGATAAACAACTTAGGACCCCGTTCATCCCATTTACATATGTGTGCTTAGACTGTCTATTTGCTACTTGACTAATTCACATAACTAAGTTCGGTCGGGACCCACTATTATGGACCGCGAGGGGTGCCTAACACCTTGCCCTTAAGGTTATTTCGAGTCCTTACCCTAATCTCTGGTAATGCAAACTAGTTAGATGAGTTAATCGCTCAAGGTGCCCTAACGCACCTTAATCAGTTAGGTGGCGACTGTTCAAATACCCAATTTCCAAAAATGAAGCGAGTTGTTCCCCCATGAATTTCGAAGCCCGGACTCCGCGAGGAAAAAGGGGGCGCGACATATACAATAATATACATAGTTATATAATTTTATACAAACTTATACTCTCATTTATATATCTGTATACATATAATAACATTGATTGTTTGCAGTTCTGATTTGCATTTGTACAATCTATCAATATATTTAGCACCATTAAAAACAGCAACACACTATTATTGGATAATCAAAACATGTATAATGAAACATATTTAACATAATTACAACATATAGTGTAAATTGTAATTCTTTATTGACATTTGTACCTCAATTTCTTGTGAAACTTAACTACTAAACATTGATAACTCTATTTTTTGTGAAACTGAACTACTCAACATGACAATATATGTAATAGGAAGTGTTATGTTTCCAACTATTTATTTTGGTCGATTCCTGCATGTTTTTCTATTGTGACCACTTTGTCCACACACAAAACATGAAAACGCCCTCTTAGACTCTCTCTCTGAAGCAGGTTTGAGTCTTTCCTTTCTTGTCCTTCCTACACTCCTTCTCCCTTTAGGTGGTAGGACCACATCTTCCAGCACCTCTTTTGGGATTACCCATAAACTCTCATCTGGCATCGGATTCACTGAAAATTCATAAGTTCTAAGGAGGTTATCCTTCTTGTAGTAAAAATAGCAATACTGGCCAGGTTTCAGCTGCTGATTCTTCAAAACCGCCCAAGCATGCAGACATGGAAGTTCATCCATTTGAAATTTGCCGCAACTGCATGTTCCCTCTTCAAGTTCGCCTTACCCCTTCAAGCACAGTATATAACTGCTACGTAGCATGCCTCGCCTGCAAAAGTTTTTATTTTTTAAAAAAATGTGAAAGCACATTATACATTATTATACAGAGTTATACATCCTTATACAAGCAGTAAAATGTAAGTCAGCAGTGCCATGCATCATTATATTTGATTCGTTTTATCGTCATTTGCGCCGATGCAATCAGATTTTCCCGAAGGAGTTTGTCGTACTTTTGCCAAGCTCTGTAGATGTCTCCATTGCCTTTTTTCTATTTTTGTTATTCCATTGTTGTAGCAAATTTGTCATGTACTCCAGCAATCGCATTACTGGTAACTCTCTAGCATCTTTGTTTGCTACATTAATTAACTCTGCAATATTGGAAGTCATTACCATCGACCTTTTCACATTGGAGTATGCCCTAGACCACCTTTCATAGCCAATTTCGAACAAGTAAGGCTGCACCCTCGGATCAATTTTGCACATCTCTGTCATATGGTAGTCAAACATCTCTATCGTGTAAGCTCTAGCCAAAGCGAAGAAGATATCTTTCAATTTTTTGTGATGTTTCTTGAATGTGCGCTTGACATTCTACCACAAGTGAAACATGCAAATACAATGTGGTACTTCTGGGTACATAGCTTTTGTGGCATTGAAGATGCTTTCGTTTATATTTGAAACTATACACATCCCTTCCCTAACAACAAAAGTACCATTTATCTGGACGAAGAACCACTCCCAAGATTTATTATTCTCTGAATCTATAATTTCTTATGCAAGTGGAAGGATTTTTCCTGCTTATACAAAATAGATATTAGGATTCAGACAATTATACAAATCTTATGCATAGTTATACACGATTATACATACTGCAAATTTTATAAAAACAGCAGCTCTGAAATCCTATACATGTTTATACATGAAACTACAACATTATACAAACTGCAGAAACAAGGTAGATGCAGTCAACTCACTAGCTACATCCTATGTGCAAGCAGTCAATATGGTACCCTTATATGCTGCCTTAAGGAAACTTCCGTCAACAACCATTATCGGTCTGCAATGCTCCCAACCCTTGATAGATGCATATAGGGAAACATATGCATAAAGAAAGAATCCATCTTCTGATTTGTGCAGCTTTGTAACCGTTTCTCCAACATATACAAATACCTCAGCAACTTCTTATATGAATCGCTCGGATTCCCTATTATCATTGCCATTGCTATCTCTTTAGCGCTCCATGCTTTCATGTAGCTCACTTCAATCTCGTGTTGCTTTTTTATGTCCTCTATTATATCATTGGCGGTGTAAATTTTTTTTGGATTAACATACTTGTCCTTAACTATACTAGAAATTACACCCGAAGTAGCTTGATGTTGTGTTAAGTATCTTTCACCATAGCCGCATGTGTGATTATTATTGTAACTTCTCACCTTGAATATGTTTGCCTTGTAAACGGTAGAAGATTTGAAACTCCAAGCACAATTGTCATACACACACATAAGGTGATACCTAGGATTAAAGATCATTCAACTTCTAAATACACTTGTATACAGAAACATAACTAGATATATACTAATTTTAATACCTGTATACAAATATATACTATTTTATACATACATATATAAAAGAATATACAACTATTGCCATACCTTGTTGCGCTTGATCTCTTCACCTTGAATTGGAACCTCTCGCGTACAGCCAAGTTCTCTATCACATTGATAACCGACTCTTTATCTTTCTAAACTTGATCCTCCTCAACAAACTCATTCAACATATTATCTGTTATACCCGTATTTTGATTAAATTTCGTGTTTTCAATGAATTCGATATCAGGCATAATCTCGGTGCTATCAATTATGGATACATCTATACAATTGGAACTTGTAGCAACCAAACAACTGGAATTTGTAGCAACCAAACAACTGGAACTTGTAGCAACCAAACGATTATTATAAATCTCTTTCACAGTCACAAACAACGGGTATTCAGTGAAATTCAAGTTTTTCTTTTTTAATTCGATATACACCTTAACACCCGTATCGTTGTAAATCAGGATCGATGGCAAACCATCCTTTGGGAGAAAGTTAATCTCTAATGTGTTTAAGTCACAATAGATCCTAATTATTCCGAAATAGTTGCAACTAAATTGTTATTACTGAATGTCGACTCGATTATTACACAATCGCTGACGAAATTGATAAACTTGTTTTCTTCCCGTTCACCACTATGAAGAACGTAAACTGGAATAAGCTCCATCGAACAAAACGTTGAAATCAAAATTGCAGCAAAAATGAAAATTGCGCTAATTGCAGCAAAAATAGTTCACTTTTCGTGTTTGATTTGCTGTTAATTCGAGATGAAGAAGAATTTCTAGGGTTTTGGAGTTGCATTGACTGCAAGATCGCATTTTTGTAGATTTGGGGAAGAAGAATGGAAAGAATGAGAGAAAATCCCGTTGAAAGATACAAAATCCCGCTTTTGAGTCCCAAAAAACGAAAATAATGCCCCCTTTTACGGATATGGGCTTGTTATTTTTAGGGCTACTCAATTGTAAATTGAAATATGGGCTATAAAGTTGAAAAGTAGGAAGCCCAGTTGTTTTAATATGAAATTTTCCCTTTTAAATACTATAGAAATAGCACGAAATTAAATTTTAAATGTATGAATTTATTTTAGAATATTGTACTTAGTACTGAAGAGGTTGCGAACATTCTAGAATATCCTAAAGTATGTCATATAAATTGAGATGAAGTAATAGTTGCTTACTTCGCTAAGTTATCCTAGTTAGATCCTTGACTTGTTACTTTTAATCGCATGTAGAATAATATTATGCATTATTGTTTAACCAAAAAATAGAATTTCGGTCAAAGCTTTATTTTTAGAAGAACTTGGGTTACTGATAATTGAAAATGAATAAAAGAAATTGACTTTGATAACAATAAAATAGATAGCAAAAAACAAAGTAAATCAGTGTATTCCGTTGATATTTCGTGTCCTTATAAATGATCCATTCTCTCCCTTATATAGCTATACGTTTTACCTTTGTCATAATAAGGCCATTATAGACAATTAAAGGCATTAAATGCTACGTTACATAATAATTGTAATTTAATACAGATTCTCTAACATTTTTAGTATTTAATGCTTATTAAATTTTGTATTTGTACTCTCTTGTGCTGTCAGATTCATTCTCCTTGATTTTTGGATTTAAATATGTACGAGCGTTTGAGTATTTTGAATAACTGCTCGTGCCTCTACTTGTGCCTCTGCTCATATCTATTGCAATTCATGTCTGTTTGCTAATCGGCATTCTTTGACCGGCCTTCGTGTCATGACACGTCATCTTTCAATCACTTCAATATGTAAACTCAATTTTTCCCAATACAGATAGTCCCCCCACTTGCCATTTATTCATCAATTGAATATTTGGGAAGTGGATGTTATTAAAGCGGGAATATTTGCCGCCATTAATGCTATGACAGAACTGATGCTTCAATTGTCACTTCCATTTAATGCTGATTACACGTGGCACCCTATTGGCTTTGCGACTTTGCAGCGCTTTTTAGGGCTTTTTTACGGCTTCACTAATCACGAAGTGGCAGTTCCCATATGACCTTTCCATTATCGCGCCTTTTCCTTTGACGGTTGCTTCTTTGTATAAATATAGTTTTCGCCTTTGTCTTTATCACATAAAGTTCTCTTGAATATTCAATTCTTTGAATTTTTGTTTGCTTCTTCCTGGAATTATCATGTCTTCACCAAACCCTAACCCTAGAAGAGTCCCCATAGTTGATAACTTTCCTCTTGCCCCTAGCGGGAGCAGGAGAGGAGGTAGACTTTGAAATTTAGGGTCTTCTTCCATTCGTGGTTCTTCTCTTCCTTCATCTAGTTCCAGTCCTTCTTTTAGAACCAGAGGTTCTCTTTCACAAAGATCTTCTTCCAGAGGTAAGGAACCCGTTGAAGCTGTTCGTGAACCTATAGTGGAAGAAATAGTTCCTACGGAACTATCCTTTTATAATGATAGATAGTCCCTTAGAAACCAAATATCCTCTTTAGATTGTGTTGATATCTATCCAACTCAGATCACAGAGGGTCTGATTTCTTTAGTTCGTAAAGACAGTCATTCGAGTCATGACTTTCCTATCATAATTCCCAACGCGAATCAAAGAATCACCTCCTATTTAGTTGGATTTTCTTTTGTTTATACGTACCCTTTCACATTAGGATTCAAACCTGCTATTGATCCTGTTATTCTTGAATTCTGTCGTTTTTTCGATGTTTTCTTAAGTCAAATTGGCCCTATAGTGTGGAGGGTTGTTGCTTGTTTGAGGCACTTGACTAATATGGCCGGTGTGCCTTTCACTTTTGCCCATTTAATTCACCTTTACTCTCCTAGACTTTTCTGCCAAGGTGTTTTTACCTGAGTAGCTAGGAGCAAAAGAGTTCTGGTTATTCCTGAAGATGACAGAGACTGTGGCTGGTAAGCCAGGTTTGTTGCTGCCCCCACTGTTGGTTTAGTAGGTGATGAAAATGTTCCCTTCCCCGAGAAGTGGAATTTTGCACGTGAGTTTTCTTTTTTAATAACTTTCTCGTACCTTTTTCTCCAATTTTGATGATCATTGTTCTAATTTTCCTTTTCTTTTTCAGCAACCATGGGAATTGTTGAGGAAATTCCCAATTTTCGTGGTTGGGTAGGAAAATTATTAAAAACAGCCCCAATTGAGGGTAGATCTTGGGAGAATCTTTCCCAACGATTTGGTTGGAAAGTGAAAACTCATGGTAAGAGTTTTTTTTTTAATTTAACTCTTTATTTGTTTTTTTTAGAACTTATTTTAATCTTTCTTTTTATCAAGATTCGCTGTTCGAGGGATTACTGCTTAGGCGGTTGTAGCTTCCCGTATTTCTTTGGAAAGGGCCCAAGAGATAATCTTGGGTTCTTCATCAAATAGAAAAGCCCTTGATGACCAAGACTCTGAAGAAGAGGAAGATGGGGGTTCCTTGGTAACAAGGCCACGAGCTCGTAGACGTATCGTTTCTGATGATGAAGCATCCCCCCACCGTTCTATTCCTCTTACCGAGTCTGTTGATGTCCCGGTGGTGATCCCTGATGATGATGTTGATGATGTTCCCGCTGCTGCTCATAATTCTGTTGAGCAGCTTTTTAACCGCGGGTTTGGTAGTGAAAGTTTAGGTCCGGTTTCTGATGGAGCACTCCTGGCTTCTTTTTCTACTTCCATTCCTATGACTCCTTCTTTGCCTATCGTGGCTGTTTCCATTCCTCCCCAGGCTATTTTTATTGCTTTTACTGTTCCTCCTTCAACAATTCCCCCTCCACATGTTCATCATACCGAGGTAGGTTCCTCAAGTGGGGGTGCTGCTATGAGGCAAGTCACCATTGAAGTTCCTGTTGAGGGTAACCTTTTAAAGAAATCAGGTCAAGCAGACGTGTGGCTAAAGACTTTGATTGGTCCAGTTGAGAGAGCTAAGCTTGATAGCCACAGTTCTTTGACCTTGATGAACGATATAGTGCATGCTTCTTTAAAGGTATCCCTTTTTCACGCTTTACTTTACCCCTTTTTCTATTTTCAGAGTTCTCATTTTTCCCTCTCTTTTTTTTAAGTCAATTTAATTGGCACGGAGATGATGAAAAGGGTTACCCTCTCAGAGCAGTTAGTGCGTGATTACCAAGTGGAGGCGGATAATTGGAGGGAACAATGTGAAAGTCTTCAGATCGATGTGGAAACATTAGAAGAAAGTAAAAGTACCTTAGAACAGCAGGTACGGGCTTTGACTTCAGAGTTGGCAGTTGAAAAGGCTTCTTCAAATCAAGCAGGTAAGGAAAAGGCTCGTCTGGAAACCTCTTTTTCCGAGCAATTGTCCAAGGCAAATGAAGAAATTAGAGAGTTGAGGGCTCTCTTGGGTGAAAAAGAAGCATATTCTGGTGAACTCGTGTAGAATTTGACTCAAACTCAAGAAGACCTCCGGGTATCTTCTGATAAGGTTTGTTCTTTAGAAAATTCCCACGCTTCTCTTCAAGCTTCTTATGAATCTGCCTTGGCTGAAAATGAAAAGTTAAGAAATGAAATTGCTGACTAGGAAAGAGACTACGAGATCCTTGAAGATAAAACTGCCATTGAAGTGAGTTGGGCATTTTTATATTCTCGCCATGATACCCTTGTTGAAGTTAACCAGGAGAACTTTAACTTGGAATCTGAGTTAGCCAAGATCAAAGAGACTATTGAGAAGACTCAGCAGAACCAAGATTTTTCT
The DNA here is from genome assembly GCF_001879085.1 of Nicotiana attenuata. NCBI lineage: Eukaryota > Viridiplantae > Streptophyta > Magnoliopsida > Solanales > Solanaceae > Nicotiana > Nicotiana attenuata. Next base: position 38,665 of record NW_017673637.1, read on the forward strand.
CCTCCCGTGGCTGAAGCTTCTCAAAATGCTGAAGATGATAAGGGTATCCCCACTCCTTCAAGTCAAGTTGAGCCTGCTGCTGTTGATGTCCCTGCTTCAGTTCCTTCAACTTCTCAGTGGAAAGTTTATGTTGTTTGAATTTCTTTGTTGTTTTTTTTTCTCTTTTTGGTAGTATATGGTTATAACCCTTGGTCTTTTTAAGGGTTTGTTGAAAACGTTAAGTCCCCAGACCTTTTATGGGGCACTTTGTATAAACAACTTTTGGTTTATGACTAAGTTCATACTTAGTCTAAACCTTTTCTTTTAATATTAAGAAGTTTTCGTTGGTGTTTAAACTTCTGTTTTGTTTATTCTTGCCTTTATTTTTAAGGACTTACTGAATAACTTGCATTTTTTTATTTTGTAAAATGCTTTCTTTTTCTCATGAATGTTTTAAATCAATCATGAATTATAAAAGAGGGCCCTTTTATATTCGACACTTAATGAAGAAGACGTCTCAACTTCATAATGGTGTTAATATACGATAAAAGAAATAGGAATACACATGTTTCTTGAAATAACTTTGACAAGTTTTTATTTGAAGTTTGTCTAGTTTTGGATAATACTGTACATTTATTTGAATTACTTCTATAACTTTCACGTAACTGTTTTTCTTATAACAGATTTCAAAAAATAAAATGAACACAAGGTTTTCATTTATAGCCCGTTTCTGTACATTGCCTTTACCCTAACTATGATAAGGTTTTTCTTTGGCCTTAGCTCGTGACTCGTGACTCTGCTCTGCACTTGACTCATTCAATGAGTGAACTTTTCAGGCTTGATCTTTGATTATTTCTCAATCTTCTTCTTTGCCTTATTTATACACATGTCTATGTATATTATATAGTCCCCCAAGTGTTTGAGCGTTGAAGTATGAAGCCTCGAGCACTTGATTGTTCCTCTCATTTTGGTCCTTTTCCTGTAAAAGGAAAAACATACGGGACTCGGAGGTGCGATTATAGATGAAGACTGCCTAACCCGTATCAATTTCTATCAGAATAATTGTAACCCTAGATCGGGAATTTTAATTAATTCCACGTGCCTTGCAGGTCGTGACTCATCATTTAGTACGGGTTAGCTTTTTGCCTATCATCTAAAATCGTTAGTAAAATTTTAACAATTCAAAAACAAAATTTCAAAATGAGGTTACCTGCCCGTGGATCCTTAGAAATAATATCTCTTTAAGTGAACAGCATTCCAGTGTGAGGGTAATATCTTGCCATCCATTGTTTCTAGTTCGTATGCTCCTTTCCGCGCAATACCATGAATGTTGTAAGGTCCTTCCCAAGTAGGACTTAATTTCCCTGTATTAGATGCCTTTGTAGATTGAAAAACTTTCTTGAGTATGAAGTCCCCTATCTTGAAGTATCTTAGCCGTGCCTTTCGATTATAATATCGTTCCATAACTTGTTTTTGTGTTGCCATTCTTATTAATGCAGCTTCTCTTCTTCCTTCAAGTAAGTCAAGGTTTACGCGCATTTCTTCTTCATTAGATTCTTCTGGTGTCTGCATATACCCGTGCTTGGTTCTCCTATCTCAACCGGAATTAAAGCTTCAGCTCCCTACACCAATGAGAATGGTGTTTCTCTTGTGCTCGCTTTTGTTGTAGTACGATACGCCCATAAAACACCAGGTAGCAATTCTGGCCAATTCCCTTTAGATTCCTCTAATCGTTTTTTCGAATTGTTGACAATGACTTTATTTGTCGATTCAGCTTGTCCATTACCCACCAGATGATAAGGTGTGGGCGTAATTCTATTGATCTGCCAACTTTCTAAAAACTCTGTGATTTGAGCGCCTATAAATTGTGGGTCATTATCACACACGATTTCCTTTGGTACACCAAATTGACATATGATATTTTGCCAGATGAAATCTTTGACTTCTTTTTCCTGTACCTATTTAAATGCTCCTGCTTCTACCCATTTAGTAAAGTAGTCAGTGAGTACAAGTAGGAATTTTACCTATCCTTTTGCTTGCGGTAGTGGACCCACGATATCCATTCCCCATTTCATAAAAGGCCACGGTGCAATGACCGGATGTAATAGCTCTGCGGGTCTATGCATGTTGTTACCATATCTTTGGCACTTATCACATTTAGTCACGAAGTTCTCTGCTTCCTCTTCCATTTTAGGCCAATAATAGCCTTCTCTAAATGGTTCTTACCAGCGATCTTCCCGCTGCATGATTTCCACAATGCCCCTCGTGTATTTCTCTCATTACATATTCTGTTTGAGAAGGCCCGAGTCGATAAAGATTACCTTGCATTAAATAATATCGAGCAGCCTTTTTTCGAAGAGCGTGAGCTATTTTCTTGTCTTCGGGGATGGTACCATACTGCAAAAAAGCGACAATCTCGTTTCTCTAATCCCAGGTTAAGTTATTGAAATTTACCTCATTTTTGTCTGGATCAAGTACCGAATGAAACAAATGAATTACAGAAGCATTTTTGTTACTTGCCACGTCTGCCGCAGATGCGAGATTGGCTAAGGCATCTGCTTCGACATTTTCATCTCTTGGTATCTGCATGACTTTCCAGGTTTGAAATTGTCTAAGCAAGTCTCATACCTTTTCTAAGTATTGTTGCATTCGTGCTTCCCTGGCTGTATAAGTCCCCATCATTTGGTTAACTACGAGTTGTGAATCGCTTTTGATTACAATTTGATTAATGCCAAGTTCTCGTGCCAGTTCCAAACCTGCAATCACAGCTTCGTACTCTGCCTCATTGTTAGTTATAGAATAGCATTTTATGGCTTGACGAATAGTTTCACCCACAGGGGGCACCAAAATAACTCCTAAACCTGCTCCCTTTACGTTAGATGAACCATCAGTAAATAAGGTCCAAATTCCTGGATTAGACCCGTTGAACACCTGTAATTCTTTTTCCGCTTCTAATTTCATTCCTTGGCTAAAATCAGCTAAAAAATCTGCTAATACTTGAGATTTTATCGCGGTTCTGGGTTGGTATGTAATATCATATTCACTTAGTTCTATATCCCATTTAGCTAACCTACCAGACAACTCATGCTTGTGTAATATATTGCGTAATGGATAAGAAGTTACTACGATAATGGGATGACATTGAAAATAAGGCCTTAGCTTTCTAGATGCCATGATTAGTGCAAATGCAAGCTTTTCTAATTGTGGATACCGCGTCTCCGCATCTAATAATGATTTGCTGACATAATAAATTGGAGATTGTTTACCTTGCTCTTCATGAACTAAAACAGCACTCACCGCTACTTCTGAGACAGCAAGATAGATGAGCAATCTTTCTCCAACCTTTGGTTTTGCAAGCAACGGCGGATTTGACAGGTATGTTTTCAAATTTTTGAGTGCCTATTGACACTCCTCAGTCCATTCGAACTGATCTTGATTTTTAAGAGCAGAAAAGAATTTAAAGCATTTTTTGGATGATTTTGAAATAAATTTCCCCAAGGCTGCAATTCTTCCTGTCAACCTCTGTACCTCTTTTTTACTTGTAAGCATGTCAGGGATTTCTTCAATGGCTTTAATCTGTGCGGGATTCACTTCAATACCACGGTTAGAAACAAGAAAACCTAAAATCTTACCTGATGCAACACCGAATGCATATTTCTCAGGATTAAGTTTCATATTGAATTTCCGCAAGATCTGAAATGTATCTGACAAGTGTGATATATGGTCCCCTGATTGTTGACTTTTGACGAGAATATCGTCTATATAGACCTCCATAGTTTTTCCCAGATGATCTTGAAATATTTTGGTCACCAATCTTTGATATGTTGCACCAGCATTTTTGAGACCAAAAGGCATTACTTTATAATAGTAAGTCCCCCTGTCTATTATAAATGAAGTTTTCTCTTCATCTATGGGATCCATTTTGATTTGGTTGTATCCTGAGTATGCATCTAAAAAACTTAACAACTCATGTCCTACAGTAGCATCAATTAGTTGATCTATATGTGGTAATGGAAAAGAATCTTTAGGACAAGCTTTGTTAAGGTCTGTGTAATCTACACAAGCTCGCCATTTACCGTTCTTTTTTGGTACCACAATAGTGTTGGCTAACCAATTAGGATACTTTACCTCGCGGATAGACCCAATCTTTAATAATTTTTGGACCTCATCTTGAATCACCTGATTTTTGAAAGTTCCTTGCTTTCTCTTCTTTTGTTTGATAGGTGTATAAGACAGGTCTTCATTTAATTTGTGAGTCATTACCTCCGGTGGTATTCCTGTCATATCAGAATGGGACCAAGCAAAACAATCCACGTTAGCTTTTAAAAATTCAATCAACTTACGTTTCATATCTTGGCTGAGATTGGCCCCTATGAAGATTTTCCTTTCAGGCCATATTATAAATAATACTACAGCCTCCAGCTCTTCGATCGTTGTTTTGATATTTTCATTTTTTTCTGGTTCTTGAATGGAATCGGGCCTTGAATCCACATCTGTTTGCCCTTGTTCAGTTGAGGTTTGCGTTGTGGTATCCTCAACTGGATTCTGTAATTGCTATTTTTCTTCAGTTCTCGTACTTGAATCTGCCACGGAGTTGATGCTCCTAGATGTCTGTTGATCTCCACGGATTTGACATATTCCCCGTGGTGATGGAAATTTAATGACTTGATGTAAGGTCGATGGAACGGCATCCATCTCGTGGATCCATGTCCTCCCGAGAATTATGTTGTAAGCCATTTCCATCTCCACCACCTGAAACTTCGTATCTTTGACAACTCCTTCTGCAAATGTAGTATGTATTACTTCCCCTTTCGTCACGACGCTGGAATTGTCGAATCCAGACAAATTATGCGCTTTTGGTACTAATTTATCTTCAGCTTGCATCTCATGTAGTACTCTTAGCAGAATAATGTTCACGGAACTACCTGGATCAATCAAAACTCATTTCACATTAGTGTCATGTATAAGTAGAGATATTACCAGCGCGTCGTTATGTGGAGTTAATAGGGCATCCGCATCTGCATCTTCAAACGTAATATTTTCTCCCTCTAAAACTGCCGCACCCACTTCCCGTGGGTAATTGTTACTTTGGAAACTTTATTGGCTGATGTATACGTCACACCATTGATTTCTTCACCTCTGCTGATAACATTGACGGTTCTTTTGGGAGAAGGTGGTTTAGGGGGCTCCTGCCTATTCTTCATGTATGCTTGCTTACCTTTCTCGTTGAATAACTCGGTGAGATATCTTTGCTTCAACAGATAATCAACTTCACCTTGTAGCAACCTACAATCTGCCGTTTTGTGACCATGATCGTTGTGAAATTCGCACCAGTGCTCGGGATTGCGCCTCTTTGGATTTGATCTCATTTTTTTTAAACACCGCACCTTATCACTCATGCCTCTTAGAACAGCTACAAGCTCGGAAGTTCTTATGTTAAAATTATAACCGCCAAATCGTACCTTCAAGTTCCTATCATCATCCCGTGACTCTCGTGCGTTACGATCATTCCCAAACCTCGATGACGAGCCCGATTCTCTATTTCTAGATCTATAATCGTACCTTGAATGATCATGATTTGACCGTGAATCTTTTCCCGCTGGGCCCATATATGGTTCATATCTGTTTTTACCGGAATTTTTTTCTGTTTTCGCCTGTCTCGAACTTACCTTTTCCTCTTTTTGAGATCGTGGGATAATATCTTCTTCTATCCTTAGGTTCGTGCTATACCTGTTGTATACGTCATTCCATGTTGTTACTGGGAATTCATGAAGACTTTCTTTGAGTCGTCTCGTGGCTTCTGAGCTTTTTTTATTCAAATTACTACTGAAGGCTATAGCTGCCCAATTGTTTGGTACTCGTGGTAACTTCATTCTTTCACGCTGGAACCTATCCATGAACTCTCTAAGCAACTCTGAATCCCCTTGCTTGATTTTGAAAATATCCTCCATTCTTTTTTCAACTTTTTGAGCTCCCGAATGTGCTTTGATAAATGAATCTGCAAGCTTAGCAAAAGAATTTAAGGAATTTTCGGGTAAAAGAGAATACCATGTTAATGCTCCCTTAGTGAGTGTTTCGCCAAATTTTTTTTACCAATACTAATTCGATTTCATGCTTGGTCAAGTCGTTGCCTTTCACGCCAGTTGTGAATGCAGTCATGTGGTCTCGTGGATCAGTTGTTCCATCGTATTTTGGAATATCGGACATTTTGAATTTCTTTGGAATAGGGAGAGTGTGAGCACGTGATTTTTGCCCTATATATGAATTATTCCCACAAAATTCGAACAAAATATTTTTCTTTATTTTTACAATTTCTGTGCATTTTGTGTCATTTTTGATAATTGTTTGCATTTTTGTTTGTGCATGTTAATTCATATAAAATACAAAAAATATGCATCTACATTTAGGATTTTATCTCATATTTTACCATTAATTAGGGATTAATTTGTTTTTAGAACGTAATATGGAGAAAATAACAAAAATAGTCCGTTTTGCATTTTTAATTGTTAGTTGTTGAATTTGTCACGAAATAGATTTTAAGCGATTTTTAGGAATTAATTAGCTTAAGTTTGGAGTTAAATTAGGTTTTGTTAATTTTACAAAAAGAAATAAATACAATAAACAAAATAGAATACAAAAGAAAAAGAAAGAAAACAATAAAAGAAAATAGAATTGAAGGAAAGGGGAGCAGGCCATCATTTTGGGCCAGTTTCTGGTCACATTTCAAGCCCAAGGCCCCAGAACCTGTTACATTTTGCCCAGGCCCAATACCCCTACCCGGTCCGGATGCCCATGCCTTTGAGACCAATAAAACGACGTAGTATAGGAAGCATGCTACGTCGTTTTGAGTTAAATGCCAAATCAAATCCAGGCCGTCTACCTACTCTAATCCAACGGTCCAGTTTTAATCTCGATTCAATAAAAGTGTCCGAAAATCTTCAGAAAACAGAGAACCAAATTCATCTTCAATCGTACCCTGTAAAGCCGGTGCCGGCCACACCTAGCCCCATCCATCTACCATCGTCCCTCCGCCGTCAGCCGCCGGCCGAAAATCGTCGCCGCCGGCAGCGAAGCCCCAAATCCTCCCAAAATTACACACCAGGTTTTCCTCGTTCTCCTCTTTCCAACCTTGCCCTTGTTTTCCTTCGAATCTTAACCAATCGTTCCAAATATTAGATCGAAATTTTCCGGCCAAAACACAACTTGTCCAAACCACCCCAAATTACACCACTCAACCACCTTCACCTCTCTTCAAACCCCTAAGCCCCGCCCTCAAATCTGACCCAGAACATCTCGAAATATTGGATTGAAGTTTTCGGCCAAAGTTCAAACTAGCCGGATCGAGCCAGATTAACACCATAGAACGCTTGGTCTTCCCCTATCAGATCCCATGAATGTTGTCAAATGTGACCGGAAGGTTTCGAATTTCAATTCCAAATTTTTCCGGCGGAACCCTAGATAAGTTTTTTCTCAGCGGTGTCCTTTCTTTTGTTGTTTGCATGTGTTTAGTCGTCAGTTTGCCTTCTCGTGTTGCTTATTAGTTCTGATTTCTTTAGCAATTAGGTTAGTTTCAGTGGCATGACTGTAGAAATTATATCAGTAAGTTTTTTTAATTTTGTGTGTTGCTTCATGACTAGTTCAATATTCTTTTCACTTGTTTATAAGTTCAAGAAAATTAATTAGGTTTTGTCTGCATTTTTGAATCAACGATTTGTTCTGTTCTGTTGAGAGCGTTCAGTAGCATGAATCTTTTTTGTTATGTGTGATTTCTTTAAGCATATTTTCTTTTTCTTAATCCCGTAGTTAGGGTTCAATGTCTAGAATTCTGATTTGATTAGTTTTATTTGTTTTGGATTTTTCTAGTTTCGTACATATTTTACTATTGTTAATTGATTAGTTGGTTGATTGTTAATGATAATTGGTAATTTGAGATTCAGTAATTAGTTTGGATTTAAGAATGTTTTAAGTTTGGTTTTCTAGCTTGTTTAATTTGCAAGATAATTGATCAGTTAGCTATACAAGGTTGGGGCAGGTCAGTAATTTCAGGAGGTTTTAAGGGTAGTTTAGGCATGGGAAAAGGGTAGTTTTATTAGATTTGGTAATTTTGAAGGGGGGTAAGGATAGAAATAGGGATTTGTAATAAGTATTAGAACCTTCTAGGAAGGACTACAGTAATAAGATTTCAATAGAATAGGTGTAGTTTACTTGTGTAACAAGTCAGTAATAAAGAGGTAAACACTGAAAATAAAAGAGGGACTAGAAGTGTAAAGGAAAAATCTGATAGAGCCTTAGTTTTTGCCTATAAAAGGCATGCCCATTGCCTTGTTAAAGAGGAGTTTTTTGGGCAGTCATCCTAAACCCCCCAAAAGAGCATTCTACAAGTTTTCGAAGCCTAAAAATTTCCCCAAAAATATTCATTCAAGTTCCAGATTTGAAACTAAAATTTTTAGATCAGACACCCTTCAGATTTTAACTCCTCAAACAGAAAAAACACAAAAACAGTAGAAAATTCTATAAAAGTCCTGTTCTACTGGAATTTCTCTTAGAGTTTGAAGTTAGATTTTTAGCTAGATGAGATTTCCAGTCGACTGAAGAGTAAAATGGGCTGAATATCATCAGATTTGGGTTTGGTCTGAGTTCAGGGAGTTTCTTTTCTGGTTGGTTTTGAGCACATCTTGGTTATTTGTGTTTGGATTTCATGTGTTTTTGGTGTTGGATCTGGTGCTGTCTGTTCCTGGGTTTGCTGTGTTGATTTTAGAGCCGAAGTTGATTTCATTGTTTTGAGTCCGGCCTGTTGTTCATCACTGCCTCACTGACCTTCATTTCTCCTTCATTTTGCATTTTTAATCCCAGGTACACATTTGAACTCAAAGTTGATGTAGCTTCGAGATTGAACATGAAAATGGAAAGTATTCAAGCATTTGCTTGCTGGAAGATGCATCTGTAGTTAATTAGATAGCGATGGTGTATATATAACTGTATAATGTAGTCTAATTAGATCTATATTCAAATGAAACTCGACTGTGTGATTTTGTACCTAATTGGACTGTTTGGACTGTTAATTTGTAGTTAATCAGCTGTAGTTAAGACTTGTTTCGCATTTTTCTGTTTAAAGTTTGAAAGTCAAAAAATAGTTTAAACTTGTTTGCCAATAACCACTTTGTAATGCAATAGTTTAATATATAGCAGGTTAATTTTCAATGTCAAAACCTGTGTTCCCTGAGTACACTGTTTTAACAAGCAAGCGTTGGCATTCCTGGGTCAGTAGTGAGGTAATTAGTTGAATAAGATAATACATTGTTGGTTGTTTGAATAATTAGATATTGAATCACAAGTATGATTTAGGCTCGCTAACTTGTAATCAATACTCTGTTAACTTTGAATAAGAATACATTGCTTACCTTTATTGTCCGGTTCATTTAATGGGCCTCATAAGAGTTCGGAAATATTTCGGTGGGCAAAAGGTTTTGAAGCAAATCAGTGCTTCCAGCTTTCAGGATTCCGATTTTTGATCATCCCTAACGCAGGCCTGATATGCTTGTCCGATCTGGGCTAATATCAGCCCAAACCGCTGTGTCTGTTGGGAATTTTGTCCGTTTGTGTCTATTGAACTAAATTAAGGACCTTTTCTTGTGTTTATTAGAGATAATAAATGAAAAAAGTCGTAGTTTACTTCAAGGACTAGCCTTAAATAATAAACGAAGACGAGCCGCCAAATACAATGCAAAATGCGGGGCCCTCGATAATGTTACATTAAAGAACTTAGAATTCGCGGACCGGGCCGTATAGCGAATTTACGGCCTCCAAAGATAATCACGCGCTTACGTCCACTTTAGGTGCGCTATTAAACATTTACTCTTCGTTAAACTCGGGTGCACATTTATGCGACGCCAAATCCAAATTCTCACGAAGTTGAAATGTATCAAAAATCACGGGTGCACTGGTGCAACGTGGTTCGAGACACATTTTCACGACGTTGCAATTCTCTTAAAATAATAATAATAAAAGCGTTTCTCAAAGTTAAAGGCACATAATTAAAAAATGTCTAAAATTCCAAATAAATTAAGACCAAATATGACAGTTGAGCGACCGTCTAGACCACGGAACCGGAATGCCTAACCACCATTCCTCCGGGTTAACAGAATTCCTTACTCGGATTCTGGTTCGCTGACTGTTTAACAGAGTCATAAATTTCCTCGGTTTCGGGATTCAACCGGTGACTTGGGACACCATTAAATCTCCCAAGTGGCGACTCTGATTTTAATAATAATCCGTTCCGTGTTCTTTAGTGGAAAAACTCAATATACACCACTTTGCGGGGTGTAGTAAAATAAAAAGGAGTGTGACAGCTCTGGCGACTCTGCTGGGATCCGAACCAGAGCTTTTGGTTCAGGGTTCAGAATTCCGAGCTTAGAATAATTGTTTGTATTTGGTTATATTCTGATTTTCCTATGTTTCATGCTAATGTGCAGAATGTTGGCCCTTTTTTAAAACCGCTTTGTAATTATCCTGAATTGTATATATTCACTGTGTCGAAACCTTTTTTCTTACTCCGGGGATTGTGCTTACTAGTTGAGACTCCTATTCTGTTAGTGGCAATACCGTGAATAAGAAAAGAGGCCGGACAAGTTACTAAGCCGTGATGGCTTTTTGGTTCCGGTACGTAGCCCCTCCTCGACTCGAGTTTGTCGCTCGGTACAACAGTCTACAGACACACATACCCAGGTTTTGACATAGAAGAACTTGACTTCATGCCGGATCCCAGTAGGAGCGCTTTCTGATCACGTGGCATTTTGACTTAGGGTATCAACACAGGGGTTGGGTCGTCTAGGCAGGTGTACCCGGAATAATGGACCATCTGATGTATCCTACTTGTGCATTTAATCTGTTTTGGACTGCACATGCAACCGCTTTGAAATGTTTGGAAAAAAAAAAACAAACAAAAGAGAAAATCAGCAGTGTGAGAGTTAATTACCTATACTAGAAAAGAAAAAAAATGGCCAAGTAGTGCCAAAATGCTGCCTTGGATTTTTGAAAATGAAAGAAAAGAAGAAAAGTAGTTTTCGTTTGCCAATGAAAAGAAAAACAAAAAGTTTTTATTTTCAAATTAGTTCATTTTTAATTTGCCACTAAAAAAAAATATAAAAGAGTTCCTTGCTTTCAGAAAAGTGAATTTGCCAACAAAACAAAAAAAAAGTTTTGTTTTCTAAATTAGGGTTGTTTTCAATAATTAGGTTTATTTGCCCGAACTACGCAGGTTTTGATCTCACCCGATGTGAGATACGTAGGCAACCTATCGGGTCCAACCAACTTTTGCAAAATAGCCAAAAAATGTCAATGTTATTTTTGTCATAAATATAGGGGGTGCGTTTTGCCAAAAATAGCAAAATGTCCCCAAACGGGCGCCGGAAGGCTGTTTGTGCAAAAACGGCCATCTTGAGCAGTTTCCCAGCGGTCAACGGGTACAGGCCTTAATTCTTCTCCCGAAGTGCTGAAGGCGTAACAGCAAAACCGGCGTTGTTTTAAATTGGAAAATTTGACACAAAATAGTGTTAATTGCTTTCCTTTTTTAAGTCAAAATAAGGTTATTATCCCTAAAAATGTGCAGGATGAGCATCGACTCAAAATGATCCTTTTCAATCATGCATAAATCCTTGGGTTGCGTCTGTGGTGGAACGATTTGGGCAAAGAAGGGCAAGATGCGGTCCAAGAAACACTTTGAAAGGGCTTACCGGTTTGTTTCGATATTGTGCCTCGGAGATATTAATTAGAGCCATTGGTCACGTTTGGGACCCAGCAATTAATGTGTTCCATTTTTTCGGATTTTTTTGGAGCTTACCCCCGACATTGGACGGAAATAGCTGGGCTACATTGGAACGGATGAGGTTTCCAGTTGAGGCACAAATACTGGTTGCTCCCAGAGTTGTAGCTGTACACAAATTTCAGAACTCCTTGAAGATAGTCAGGAACCGTCGTAACCACAGACCTGGCAAATGGTTTTTTTTTGTCAACTCTGAGGCTTCATATAATCATCATATGGCCCATAATTCGGGGGATTCAACAACCCGGAAAGTAAGATATGTAGCAAAGGAAACCGCCAGAATGGGAAGAGCATCGACGTTTCGCCTTTAATGGTGGCTTCCTCGGCTTTTTAATATTTCCAAGGAAGATGGGAAACATTGACATAAAAATAGCTGGGATCGTCAGCCACGTTTAATTTACTCAAGCCAAAAGTACTTTGCACCTAATGATATTGGCCGACATTTCCGTGCTCGTTACAGCTCGCAAGGCGGGGGAGCTTTTCTTCGAGGGGTGCAACATATTGCGTACAAATGTGGATGATCGATGCATCCTGTGTCCATTGGCCTCAATTTTTGAGTTATCGGTTTCCAGGAAAAACATCCATAGAAGAATTTTACACAAGGATTAAGGAGTCAAATTGCCGGAAGGAGTCCGGATTTGGACAGGCATATTTTCGTCGCCTCATTGCTAGCCAAATAGAGTGGACAACTGGTTGGTTAACCGTTGATGAAATCGTGTATATGGCCAGCAGCCCTACCACATTTCCCTTCTGATTGGGGCTCAAAGGCCATTCAGCCGTACGCACCGTATCGAGTGGGTTGAGGAGCTGGGGAGGTCCAAATAGTAACCAAGGACTGATGATCTTAGTTTGCAAGTGATTGAGATTGGCCCTGATGGCCAGTTTCCCTGAAGCAATAGTTCGCCAGATTTGAACGAATGTCAATAACTTAAAAAGGGATACTTGCGTACAGGATCGGGCCAAAGCGAAGTGTCGCCAAGGATATCTTTGGCTTGGTAGAAGAGAATGTGAGCACGAAAGGCCAGCTAAAAAGACCGACACATCCAGGATTTGGCTGAATCATCGCGAACAGTGGGCGCTTGGTTAGCTAAAGAAAACGATACAGGGCCCCATAAGGAGCATTGGAAAACAGGTCCAAGAACCTCCGATTTGAAAATAGCTTGCAGGCGCCGTGACGAAAGGTTGAGAGAAAAAAGATTGACCCAAAGAGAATGAAGTCTTACGAGCCCCAAATCCAAAAGATGACGCTTAGAGGCCGACAACACCCGTCAGAAGTCCAAAGATACAAAGCTTATAGGCAATCATCTAAGGCAAAAAGGTGAAATGATTACAAGGTTTTGACCTCGACAAAGCAGAAAAGGAATTAGTTGGGGTCCGGAGACAATTGGCTAAAAAATGCAGAAGAAGGGCCGCAGGTTAAGCAATTAAAAGAAGAATATGACAAAATAAAGGTCGGCAAGATTAAAGAAAAGCCCGACGGCAGAAAAACTGAATGATAAACGGCAAAGGACTTCAAAGTCGAGAAGAGAACACTGTTACAGGGCCATTGGCACAGTTAGAAAATGGCCTTACAGAAACTTCGAGAACCAAAGCTAGGCGTTTGAGCAGACTTTGGAGGCTAGGGCCCAGCAGATGAGGACGGTTGCTTTCAAGAGAAAGGGAAGAATCCGAGAGAGAATCTTAACGTTGCTCATTCTATTACCCGTAAATGCCAGATGTGGCGAGAACCACTGACGCCGTTACCACCTTCTTTGCATCAGTAATGATATTTGTGAAGCAGATAAGGAATGACTTAGAACAGACTCCAAGGGGAACTTTTGCAATAAGGCCCGCGGCGGACCGCAACGAGTCCCGCGGGCCAACCAGGAGCTTTAAATGTGTTTTTTTTTTTATTCATGATTGTTCTTTGAGTCCGCATGTCTTCTTCTAACTAGAGTTTGCCTTTTGAGTCTGTAAATTATCCTTTTTTTTTAAGTGGAGTTAGGTCATTTTGGCTTGTATTCTTTTACGAAGTCTGTATTTTCCTTTCGTTAAAAGCAGTTCAGTTGATTGAGTTCTGTATTTTGTGTAAACTAGGATAGGGGATGGTGGAGTCTGTAGTTCTTTTTGCATCCAGAGTTTGGTTTTGAGTCTTTGTAATAGACGTAGTTTGATTAAACTTGAAAATTCCCAAAATATTCTGCTTTACATTTATTCTGCAAGAACTACGCTCGGGTTGATTCCATGCGGGGTTCCGTGATACGTAGGCAATCTCCATAGGATTCGACCATAACCAAAAAAAAAAGAGAGAGGAAAAATCACAAAAGGCAAAAAGAAAAGAAGAAAAAGCTAAAAAACAAAACTCAAGAAAGGAAGGAAATAGGAAACGAGAGAGGACAAAGGCAGGAGTAAAAAAAAACAAAAAAAAAAGGAAAAAGAAGGAAACAAAGGAAGAAAAGTCTCTGCAATTGGAAATAGAAAAGCCGGGATGACGCATGCGCCCGATCAAAGTGTTTACCAAATGTGTAAATGCCTAAAAGTAACGTGATGGTTTCATTTTCCCATATCATTGCAGACAGGTGGTTTTGGTTTGATGGTTTTAAAGTAACTTTTTCCCTGCAAACACAAAGGCCAAATAGGCAATGGCAGAGAACAACAGAACTGAAGTTGGCTTGATACGATGTTTCGACAACAGTTGGTTGGCACCGGGATAATGGGTTGGTTGAAGGGTGCGGATGCTAAGAACAACACATGACAAACATGTTCAGGCTTTTGGATGACTGGGATAAGGCGCCACCCCGCCACCACCAATTTTCCCCGAACGCTACCGCAAACTCCCAACACAATGGGATGATCCTCCATAGTTCTCTAAGATACATCCGCTATCACGCTCGCCCCAACTAACCCTAGTAGCTCCATGTCATCCCTTCAGTCACTTTTTTTCCCAATATTGCCCTCCGTCATATCCGTTACCGCCAGCAAATGAACAATCCACTCAACGCAACGTAATTCCCGATTTCACCCTTCAGAGGTTGCCCAGAAAGTCCTTGATTCCATACAAGAAGAGCTCCCAGGACGAAGCAGATTCATGGTAGAAAATGAAAGGGTTACGGGAAAAACAGGGCGAGAAGAGGTAACCCAGGAAATTTGACAAAGCACAGAGCTGTCCTTAAAGGGAAAAGCGAAGAGTGGAAGGCCAGGGGAGGCATGACTTCAAAGGACCGATTGTGCCACATGGACACCCGCCTGCAGCAGGTTCAAAGTAACCAGACTTTAACTTGTACGATGGGCCGTGGAGATCGGTAGCCCACCTGAGGACCTACTTGCAACGAAATGAGGATTGTTGAGAGAAGATGACGTGATGATGGCATATTTCAGTAAAAGCCTAACTGGGGGCAAGCTTTGTATTGGCATGGTCGTCAAAAATATCGAGGGGTGGCTTACATTGGGAGACATGGGCTCAAGACTTTTGTCCGATAACTTTCAAACGCAAATCAAGTGTCACCGCCCGCACCTTGCTATCTAAGATGGAAAAGAGGCGGAGGAAAAGCCTTTAAATGAATTTGGGGGCTCAATTGGAAGGGAGCAGGTTGCTCGAGTCAGTTCCCAGTGCCGATCAGCGAAGAAGAAAATGGGTAATGGTTTTTTCTACAACCAGGGACCCCACCTACACAGTCATTTGAATTCCGGCCTTGGGTAAGCCTTTCATGATGTGTTAAAAATGGGGGAGCTAGCGGAAGAAGGAATCAAGTCAGGCAAAATCGTGAGTCAAGCCAGTCAGAACGTACCAGTAAGTTTGGTTGGAAGAAAGAGGAACAGAAAAGGGACGATCCAATAGGCTTTCCTGATCAAACACTTCCGGCTCGACATCGTCCCTGTGGTTATCCTTGTGCATTAGAATGACCGTCCTCGATGCTACATTTCCCCCCAGAAATCCCAAAATCGCACAATCAACACTCTCAGTACCCAGCTCTAGAATGCCCATCTTACCCCCGCGAGCTTCCCAAAAACACCCGGCTCAGGTTTTCGGCCCAATCCCGGCATTTAGAATGAGAGGTTACGAAAAGCCAGAAAGACTTCACGTCCGTTGGGCAGAATCATACGCCAGTACTGTTTTCAGCGGTTTAAGGACACTGGAGCATGTTGAAGCCGATTCAGCAAAAGTGCCAACCCTCCTCCCAAAGAAGTTCAATCCTTCTCAAACAGTGCGCATACTGCTCAGTGCCTTGGGGCACAAACATAAGAGAAATGTTGGAAACTGAAAAATGCAATTCCAAAAGCTTATTGATGCAGGAGACATCGTCGTGCAAAATTCGATGCAAAAATAATGGCCAAAATCCATTCCTTTGCACAATAAGATGCATATGGTTGGGTAATGATGGTCATGAGTAATGCCGCCACTTAAGAAGAAACCCAGAAGTAGTTTGCTCAGAAAAACGTGAATGAAGACTTGTGAAAATTCCAGCATCTTGGTGTGAAATCAAGTGGCTAAGACGTCAATGCTTGGTAATTGGAAAGACGCTCCGTCCTGGAGTTTTGGTGGTTTAATTTTGTTGTCCATTTCCTATTTGTCCGGACTTTAATTTTCAGGGTGTTAATTCCGGAATTGTCTTGTTAACTCGCTAATCCACAACGTCTACAATGCACTAGCTTATCCTTCACTTTGTCCTTGTACCTTTTTGTGCACTATACCGATGTCCGTAATTAGCACTTCGGTGTAGTCGCTCTAGTCATAGAGTTTGCTACTTATCACGAAGAAAGGGATTGATTAACTCTAGTACACTAGTGGTAGGGATTATGCGTAAGTGGGTTTTGTCAGAATGTTTAAGAAATAGCTTCTTGTGACCGTGCAATCATGAATATTATAATCACGTGACAATCTCTGATTTCGCGCATTTCTAGTCATTTTATCTGGTCCTTTCTCCCCCTTTTTTTTTGCCCCCAAAATTTTTTCCCTCTTCATGCTGGTTCTGGTGAAAATGAATACCGCATAATTCTCAAGCCTGGTCAGTTTGGTATGAAGCAATAAACAATGTTAAAGATGTACAGGAAGTCAAGGGATTTTGAAATCTCTTCAAGCCCAAATAATGCTAACTGGGGGGGCAGATGACATAAAGAAAATCTGGTTGAAATGCATCATGCGATCCGGTTGAAGCCAAAGCAGTTTTGCCCCAATTTGTCAGGGGCCGTTCATAGGTATAGGAAAAGTGAGAGTGTTGGTCCAATGGTGCTTGTAGGAAGGCAAATGTGCGGTATGGTTATCAAGTCTGATACAACAAGATGTTCAATGTTTTCCTTGGTGTGTTTAATTGTGTTGTTTGTACTTGGCAATGTTTTGAAGATCGGAACGACGAAGGCATTTTATCTGCTATCTTAAACACTTTTCCTTTGTTTACCCTTTGAGCCTTAATTTATTTTCTTTCATACCCCTCTTTCGGAATCAGTAGCGAAGTTCAGAAACGCAAGCCGCAAAGGATAAGTAAAGCAAAAGAGAAGGAGAAAAGAAAAGCATGAAAAGAGAAAAAGAAAGAAAAAAAAGAGAAGAAAAGAAAAGAGAAAAAAGAAAACAACAAAAACAGACGGGAAAAAGAAAGGAAAAGAAACAAAGAGAAAAGAAAAAAAGAGGAAAAGGGCAACAACAAAACGTAGTCGTATGAACCTACGTTTTGACTGATCCGAAAGGAATACGTAGGGCAGCCTCTCTCTGAGGTTCAGTCACACAATAAACAAATTCAAAAGTCCCCAAAGAAAGAAACTGGGCAGAAGTTGGTGGGTTTTGGTTGTAAGAAATTGATCGAAAGTTGTAATTTTTGAACCATGTTGAATTGTTTGAAACTTTGATACGCCTTTCTTCCTAACCCTGTCAAAAGCATGCATTATAGGTCCAAAGAAAGACTTGCTTCTGATCAA
>NW_017673637.1:59326-126174 GCF_001879085.1 Nicotiana attenuata
AGCAACAAAACAAGCAGTGAAATTCACAGCTCCTGGTTAGTCCCAGCTACCAAACCTTCCCGAACTACACTGACCTGATTCCTTGTTTGAGCCAGGATATGTAGGCAACCTTTGAAGCAGGATGCGGTCAACTCTGTTTTAAAAGTGCTTTCGCACGGAATATCTCGAACGGGCAAAAAATCGTTCATTTTCGCTCACTTATCTTTGCACGAAAACTCTTTGTGTTTCCGAGCAAAGAGGGGCAGCTGTTAGCACGTGATTTTTTTCCTATATGTGAATTATTCCCACAAAATTCGAACAAAAGATTTCTTTATTGTTTACAATTTCTGTGCATTTTTGTGTGTCATTTTTGATAATTGTTTGCATTTTTGTTTGTGCATGTTAATTCATATAAAATACAAAAAAATATGCATCTGCAATTTAGGATTTTATCTCATATATTTTACCCATTAATTAGGGATTAATTTGTTTTAGAAGTAATAATGGAGAAAATACAAAAATAGTCCGTTTTGCATTTTTAATATGTTAGTTGTTGAATTTGTCCACGAATAGATTTTAAGCGATTTTTAGGAATTAATTAGCTTAAGTTTGGAGTTAAATTAGCGGTTTTGTTAATTTTACAAAAAGAAATAAATAAATAACAAAATAGAATACAAAAGAAAAAGAAAAGAAAACAATAAAAAAAATAGAATTGAAGGAAAGGGGGCAGGCCATCATTTGGGCCAGTTTCTGGTCACATTTCAAGCCCAAGGCCCCAGAACCTGTTACATTTTGCCCAGGCCCAATACCCTACCTCGGTCCGGATGCCCATGCCTTTGAGACCAACAAAACGACGTAGTAGGAAGCATACTACGTCGTTTTGAGTTAAATGCCAAATCAAATCCAGGCCGTCTACCTACTCCATAATCCAACGGTCCAGTTTTAATCTCGAATTTTTAGATAAAAGTGTCCGAAATCTTCAAGAAAATACAGAGACCAAATTCATCTTCATCGTCCGATCCTGATAACGCCGGTGCGGCCCCTAGCCGCCACCACCCCCATTCTACCACCGTCCCTCCGCCGTCCGCCGCCGGCCGGAAATCGTCGCCTGCCCCGCAGCGAAGCCCAAAATCCTCCCAAAAATTACCACCACCGTTCTCCCGGTTCTCCTCTTTCCAACCTTGCCCTTGTTTTCCTTCAGAATCTTATTAACTCTAACGCCAAATATAGTCGAAAACTTGTCGGCCCAAAACACCAACCTTTGTCCAAACACCGAATCCCACATTAACACCACTCAACCACCTGTCACCTCCTCTTTCAAACCCCTAGACCCCGCCCCTCAAATCTGACCAGGAACATCTCGAACTATTGCGGATGTGAAGTTTTCCGGCCAAAGGTTGCAAAGTAGCCCGATCGAGCTCCAGATTCAACCACCATAGGACCGCTTTGGTCTTCCCCTCATCAGTATCCCCATGTGAATGTTCGATTCAAATGTGACCGGAATGGTTAGAATTTCAATTGCCAATAATTTTCTCTCGGCGCGAACCTAGATAAACGTTTCCACTCCACCGGCTGTCCTTTCTTTGTTTGGATGTGTTTAGTCGTCAGTTGCCTTCTCGTGTTGCTTATTAGTTCTGATTTCTTAGCAATTAGGTTAGATTTCAGTTGGCATGACTTTGTAGAAATTATATCAGTTTTTTTTTTTTTTTTAAATTGTGTGTTGCTTCATGACTAGTTCAATAATCTCTTTTTCATCTTTCTGTTATAAGTTCAAAAACAATTAATTTTAGGTTTTCTGTACTGCAATTTCTGAATCAACGATTGTGTTCTGTTCTGTTGTAGAGGCGTTCAGTAGCATGAATCTTTTTGTTATGTGTGATTCTCTTAAAGCATATTTTTCCTTTTGTTAATCCGATAGTTAGGGTTCAATGTCTAGAATTCTTGATTGATGTTAGTTTCTATTTGTTTGGATTTTTCTAGTTTCGTACTGATATTTACTATTGTTAATTGATTATGTAGTGTTGGTGATTGTTTAATGAATAATTGGTAATTGAGATTCAGTAATTAGTTTGGATTTAAGAATTGGTTTTAAGTTTGGTTCTACTGTTTAATTTGCAAGATAATTGATCAGTTAGGCTAACAAGTATGGACAAGTCAGTAATTTCAGGAGGTTTTAAGGTTAGTTTAGGCATGAGAAAGGGAAGTTTTTTAGATTTGGTAATTTCTTGAAGGGGCTAAGGATAGAATAGGGATTGTAATAAGTTATAGAACCTTCTAGGATGGACTACAGTATAGATTTCAATAGAATAGGTGTAGTTACTTGGTAGCAAGTCAGAAAATAAAGGTAAACACTGAAAATAAAAGAGGGACTAGAAGTGTAAGGGAAAAATATGTATGACGCCTTAGTTTTTGCCTATAAAAGGCATGCCATTGCCCTTGTTAAAGAGGAGGTTTTTTGGGCAGTCATCTAAAACACCCCCCAAAAGAGCATTCTACAAGTTTTCGAAGCCTAAAATTTCCCCAAAATAGTCATTCAAGTTCCAATTGGTGAAACTTAAAGTTTAGATCAGATACCCTTTCAGATTTTAACATTTCCCTCAAACAGAAAAACACAAAAAACAGTAGAAAATTCTATAAAAGTCCTGTTCTACTGGAATTTCTCTTAGAGTTTGAAGTTAGATTTTTAGCTAGATGAGATTTCCAGTCGACTGAAGAGTATATATGGCCTGAATATCATCAGATTTGGGTTCGGTCTGAGTTCAGGGAGTTTCTTTTCTGGTTGGTTTTGAGCACATCTTGGTTCATTTGTGTTTGGATTTCATGTGTTTTTGGTGTTGGATCTGGTGCTGTCTGTTCCTGGGTTTGCTGTGTTGATTTAGGAGCCGAAGTTGATTTCATTGTTTTGAGTCCGGGCTGTTGTTCATCACTGCCTCACTGACCTCCATTTCTCCTTCATTTTGCATTTTAATCCCAGGTACACATTTGAACTCAAAGTTGATGTAGCTTCGAGATTGAACATGAAAATGGAAGTATTCAAGCATTTGCTTGCTGGAAGATGCATCTGTAGTTAATTAGATAGCGATGGTGTATATATAACTGTATAATGTAGTCTAATTAGATCTATATTCAATGAAACTCGAACTGTGTGATTTGTACCTAATTGAACTGTTTGGACTGTTAATTTGTAGTTATCAGCTGTAGTTAGACTTGTTTCGCATTTTTCTGTTTAAAGTTTGAAAGTCAGAAATAGTTTAAACTTGTTTCCATAACCACTTTGTAATGCAATAGTTAATATAAGCAGGTTAATTTTCAATGTCAAAACCTGTGTTTCCCTGAGTACACTGTTTTAAAGCAAGCGTTGGCAATTTTGGGTCAGTAGTGAGGTAATTAGTTGAATAAGAATACATTGTTGGTTGTTTGATAATTAGATATGATCAAAGTATGAATTTAGGCTCGTAACTTGTAATCAATACTCTGTTAACTTGAATAAGAATACATTGCTTACTTTATTGTCAGTCATTGAACGCACTCATAAGAGTTCGGAATAATTTCGGTGGGCAAAGGTTTGAGCAAATCAGTGGCTTGCCAGCTCCAGGGATTCGATTTTTGATCATCCCAACGCAGCCTGATATGCTTGTCCGATCTGGGCTAATATCAGGCCCAACGCCTGTGTTTGTTGGGAATTTTGTCCGTTTGTGTCTATTGACTAATTAGGACCTTTTCTTGTGTTATTAGAGATAAATAAATGAAAAGTCGTAGTTTACTTCAGGACTAGCCTTTAAATAATAAACGAGCCGAGCCTCGCCAAATACAATGTAAAATTGCGGGGCCCTCGATAAATGGTTACATTAAAGAACTTAGAATTCGGGACGGGCCGTCTAGCGAATTTCACGGCCCTCCCCAAAGATAATCACGCGCTAGTCACTTTAGGTGCGCTATTAATAATTTACCTTCTTAAACTCGGGTGCACATTTATGTGACCTAAAATCCAAATCTCAACGAAGTTGAAATGTATCAAAAATCACGGGTGCACTGGTGCAACGTGGTTCGAGACACATTTTTACGAGTTGCAATTCTCTAAAAATAATAATAATAAAAGCGTTTCAAAGTTAAAAGACACATAGATTAAAACATGTACTAAAATCAAATAAATAAGCCAAATATGACAGTTGAGCGACCGTGCTAGAACCACGGAACCCGGGAATGCCTAACACCTTCTCCCGGGTTAACAGAATTCCTTACTCGGATTTCTGGTTCGCTGACTGTTAACAGACTCATAATTTCCTCGGTTCGGGATTCAACCGGTTGACTTGGGACACCATTAATCTCCCAAGTGGCGACTCTGAATTTTAATAATAAATCCCGTTCCGATTGTCCTTTAAGTGGAAAAACTCCTATACTCCCTTTGCGGGGTGTAGTAAATAAAAAGGAGGTGTGACAACAACCACTGATGAAATCACGAACATCAACCCCTAGCTTTGGCTTGAATTTGATGAAACTCATAATCAGCGGAGGAAATCCAAAGCTTTCGATGAGATGAAGCAGAGTATAAAAGGAATGAGCATCAAAGACACAAATCATTGACGAAAAAACTGGAAATTTTGTCAAAATTACTCAACCACAACGAAGAGAATCGGAACAGAAAACTCCAACGAAAAACCTCAAGGGTAAGATCGGATGAAAGGAAATCACGAGCTCTAATTGGATCTTAGTTCTTATACCATGTTAAGACTGAGAATCGAAGTAAAATTGAAGAATCCATAGCTAGGGTTAGAAAGCTTCAGAGAGAGAGAATTGGGATCTTTTTCATTACTGCTTAGAAAGAAAATGAAATCATCGTCTGTCTCTAATACATGTGGGCCTGTCTATTTATATGGCCCAAACACTAAACTCTAACTACAAGATGCTGAATAATTACAAAGTGGGCTTCGAGGCCCAATACAAAGAATTAAAGAATGAATTAATTCTACTACTATCTACTACCAATACTAAAATACTACTAACCATTTATACTAAGGCCAAATATGTAGATAGCCCAACATCAGGTGACTAATCAAAGTTAATTTCTTTAGAAACGTGAAAATCTACATACACAATATTTATACTAACACGTGTAAATGTAGAATATGAGTAAGGTTTTACCCATCAAAACTAATGTTATCTCATTATGTTGAAAGTGCAAGTAATGAAAAGCGTCAAATGGTGACGACTTTTGGGAGGATTATCTATAAATAAAATCCTGGAGAGTTGGTATAAGATATAGTAACCTTGTAAATGGAAATAAAGCTACTTTTTCATCACGTTTATTAAATGTTTTGGAAAACAGCAATTAATTTTTTCCGATAATATTTGGACCCTGTTTGACCAAAAAGTGTATATCTTTGATGAAATGTTATTTCGCTATTCGTACCTGATCTATCTCCTTCTGTTCGTGCTTGTATGCTTCTTTGTTGCCGTTTGGTCGCCTTAATCATAAGAATTTGGGTTTTCGTCATGGCCTGTAGGTGTTAATTCGAACAAGATCGAGTGTGAGTTGATTCGAGCGAGGTCGAACATTAGTCAATTCGAGCGGGGTCGAATGTCACTTTAGTTAATTTGAATGAGGTCGAATGTTATTTTATTCAAACGAGGTGGAATGTGAGTTAATTCGAGCAAGGTCAAATGTTACTTTATTCGAACGAGGTGAAATGTTATTTTATTCGAACGAGGTCGAATTAGAGTTAATTCGAGCGAGGTCGAATGTTATTTTATTCGAGGGAGGTCGAATGTTATTTTATTCAAACGAGGTCAAATGTTATTTTATTCGAATGAGGTCGAATGTGAGTTAATTCAAGCGAGGTCGAATGTTATTTTATTCGAACGTCGAATGTGAGTATATTCAAGCGAGGTCGAGTGTTACTTTATTCGAACGAGGTCAAATGTGAGTTAATTCGAGCGAGGTCAAATGCTATTTTATCGAACGAGGTCGAATGTTATTTTATTCGATTATGGCTGTGGTCCAAGTAGGTACTGAGGGTTGCTCTAGAAACATGGGTGAACGTACATTTTTGCTTTTTTCATACTTGGAGAAATTTACATATTTTTCGGGCTGGCATTCCAGTCCTGGTCTATCTAGTCCCTTCATTGGGCGACTTGGAGATATGTCGATAGGTTGGGCGATGAACTGACCGCCCTGTGCCTTTTACCTTCCGCACTTCAACTTGAAGTGTCCCTCTTATCGCCTCGTTAAAAACCTCATTGAGAAAACCCAATTGTGACAAAACTCAAGTGAGGGGAAAAGAGTACGACTTGGAGGACGCTTGTTCTTAAAAGTTGAAGTACTTGAGGTGGGCGTTGTTCCAGTTTTCGATAGCAGTTTTCCTTCCATTGTTGCTAGTTCAAATGACCCTTTGTTTGCTGTTGCTGTGATTTTGTATGGTCCGTCCCAATTCATTCCCAATTTGCCCTCTCGCGGGTCTTTGCTTGCTTGTGTTTTGGCCTTGAGCACGTAGTCCCCGACTTTGAGTGGTCTGACCTTGGCTTCTTTGTTATAGTAGCATTCTGCCTGTTGTTTTTGGGCGATCATCCTTATGTAAGCCATATCTCTCCTTTCTTCGGCTTCGTCGAGGTCCTGCCTTCTACTTTCATCATTCCTCGACCCGCTCTCATGAGAGTATCTCAAACTGGGTTCCTCGACTTTGACTAGTATTACTGCATCAGTCCCATTGACTAATTAGTAGGGCGTCTCTCCTGTGCTCGTTTTTGGCATTGTGCGGTATGTCCATAGCAATTCGGCTAGTAGTTCTGGCCATAATCTCTTGGCATCCTCGAGCTTTTTTTTCATGACGTTCAGTATTGATTTATTGGAGGACTCCGCTTACCCATTGTCCGCGGGGTGGTATAGGGTGGAGAGTATTCTTTTGATATGCTACTTCTCGATGAATTCGGCGACCTTTTTCCGGTGAATTGAGGTCCGTTGTCACAACTAATCTCTTTGGGGAGGCCGAAGTGGCACACAAGGCGATCACTTCTTGTTCGCGTATCTGGGCGAATGCTCCTGCTTCTACCCACTTAGAAAAATAGTTAGTTAAAACCAAGGAATCGTACGTTACCTCGCTTCGTAGGGAGGGGGCCGAAGATATCCATCCCCCACTTGATGAAAGGCCAAGGGGAGGTGACCGAGTGGAGGTGCTCGCCCGCTTGGTGGATCATTGGGGCGTATTTTTGGCATTGCTTGCATTTTCTCACGAAGTCATCTGCCTAGTTTTTCATGGTGGGCCAGTAGCAGCCTGCCCGTATGAGACACTGACCAGAGCTCGATTGCCGAAATGAGCTCCGCAGTGGCCTTTGTGGACTTCTTATAGAACGTGCCGCATTTGATTTGGGCTTAAGCATTTTGCTAGGGGGCCGCCATACGTCCTTTTGTATAGGTCGTTGTCGATGATTCTATACCTGGCTGCTTGCATTCGAAGCTTCTTGGCTTCTTTTTTATCATATGGGAGCACGCCGTCCAAGTATGTAACAATACGGTTGTGCCAGTCCCAAGTTAGATTTATAGTTTTTACCTCGATTTGATCGATCGATGAGTGGAGGAGGGTGACCACATTTCCTTATTTGGTTATGCTTTTAGTGGCTGCCGCTACTTTGGCGAGGCCGCCTGCTTCGATGTTTTGGGCTCGAGGGATCTGGTCGGGCTGGCATCCATCAAATTCGGGCAGCAGCTTGCAGATCTCGTCCTGGTATTTTTGTAACCTTTGCTCTTTGATTTGGAAAGTCCCAGTGACTTGGTTGACGACGAGTTGAGAGTCGCAACGTAGGATGACCCGCCTCGCTCCATACTTGAGTGCTAGCCTTAATCCTGCAATCACGGCCTCATACTCGGCCTCATTGTTAGTCATGTCCGGGCATCTTATGGACCGACAACTTACTTCGCCTGTCGGGACCTCGAGCACGAGTCCCAGTCCAGACCCTGACGCATTGGAAGTGTTACCGGTGTACAAAATCCATCGATCTTGTGTTTGCGGAGAAGCGTGGGCGACTTCTCTTTTTTTTTTTCGAGCATTATTTTTGCGCTGAAGTTGGTGATGAAGTCGGCAAGTACTTGCGACTTTATTGCCGTCCGCGGTTGATATGTGATATCATGCTCGCTTAATTCTTTGGCTCATTTGGCCAATCTGCCTGATAGCTCGGGCTTATGCAAAATACTTCTCAAGGGAAAGGTTGTGACTACCGAGATGGGGTGGCACTGGAAGTAGGGTTCAAGCTTTCGTGAAGCTACTACCAAGGCCAGGGCTAATTTTTTGATGTGGGGGTACCACGCTTGGCGTCGACTAAGGTTTTGCTAATGTAATAGATGGATAATTGTGCACCTTTATCTTCTCAGACCAGGACTGCACTCACCGCTACTTCAAATACGGCTAGGTAGACGAGGAGGCGTTCTTCGGGATCTGCTTTAGAAAGCAGCGGCGGTGATGATAAGTAAGCCTTTAATTCTTTTAGGGCTTTGATGCACTCGGAGGTCCACTGGAGGCCGTTGTCATTCTTGAGTAAGCCAAAAAAACTTGTGGCATCTGTCGGATGACCGTGAGATGAATCTCGACAGGGCGACTATACGGCCAGTTAGTCTCTGAACCTGTTTTTTGTTAGTTAAGTGCTCTGGTATCCCCTCTATGGCTTTGATTTGGTCAGGGTTGACCTCGGTGCCTTGTTGTGGTACTAGGAAGCCCAAGAATTTTCCTGAGGTCACACCGAATGCGCACTTCTCAGGATTTAATTTCATTCTGTATCGCCTGAGTATACCGAAGGCTTCTTTCAGGTGGTCAATGTGATCTTCTTTCTTTTTGGATTTGACCAACATATCTTCTATGTAGACTTCCATGGTCTTGCCGAGTTGATCTTTGAACAGTTTGGTGACCAACCGTTGGTATGTCGCCCCCGCATTTTTCAGTCCGAAAGGCATAACTCTGTAGCAGTACATTCCTCTGTGGGTGATGAAGGTAGTCTTCTTTTGGTCTTCCTCTTCCATGAGGATTTGGTTATAACCTGAGTAAGCATCTAAGAAGCTCAGTAGTTCATGCCCGGCTGTTTCGTCAATGAGTTGGTCGATATGGGGTAGTGGGAATGAATATTTGGGGCATGCTTTGTTTAAATCTGTGAAGTCTACGCACATCTGCCATTTTCCGTTCTTCTTCTTCACCATGACCATATTGTCTACCCATTGAGGGTATTTTGATTCCCTGATGGAACCGATTTGTAATAATGTTTCAACCTCCTCTCGGACAACATCGTTTATTGCAGAATTGAACTTCCACCTAACCTGTCTCACCGGGGGGTGGAGCGGGTCGACGTTCAATTTGTGCGTGGCAATCTCTTTCAGGATACCTGGCATATCTGCATGGGAAAAATCGAACAAGTTTGCGTTAGCGGTTAGGAATTGACAAAATTTACCTGGTTCCTGAAGCTTGCAGCCGATGTAGGCTTCCTTGTTGTGGTCGTTGTCGTCAAGTTGGAAGGGATCGGGGTCTTCTACGGTAGATCCCGCGACCTCTACCATTTCGAGATCCCTGATGACGTCTTCCTTTTCATTACAGCTCGACTTTGACCCTGCTAATTTCTATGCCTCTTTTGCTTTGCCCCTCATTTGTCGGGTATTCGTACAGTCTCAAGCGATGCGGTAGCATTATCAAGATGTGCATTGTTCTCCTCGTATGTTGAATATTCCCCACGGGGTTGGAAATTTGATAATGTGGTATAAGCTGGAAGGAATGGCCCTCATGGCGTGTATCCAGGGTCGTCCCATTATGGCATTGTATGTCGTATCCTGATCCATGATGTGGAACGTGGTTTCCAGGGTGACGCCGCCTGCCAGGACGGGGAGTGTGATTCTCCAGATGTTCGTCAACTGCATTGTTAAAACCAGTTAGCGTGATGCAGCGTGGCACTACCTTATCCTCGAGTTTCATCTGTGCAAGTACTCGAGGGTGGATAATGCACGCGACACTCCTATTATTCACCATAATGCGTCTTACATCTGTATCTAATAATTGTAAAGTGATAACAAGGGCATCATAGTGAGGGAAAACCAAACCGTGGGTACCCGACTTATCGAAGATGATACTTTCTTCGAGTTCGTCATATCGTTCATGAGTGATCGACCATCTGAGTTTGTGAGTCATGGTGAACTTTACGCTATTGATTGACGTGTCATCGCCGCCTTCGATGATCATTTGGATGGTATGAGTTAGTGATGGTAGTTTTCGCGGCCCCTGGTGTTGCTCACGTCCTCGGGCAAAGTTGGCCCTTCCTCGATTGCTTAGCAGCTCTTTCAAGTGCCCTTGGTGAAGCATGTTCACGACCTCTTGCCTTAGAGCGATGTAGTCCTCGGTTTTATGACCTCGTTCCTGGTGGAATTCGCAGAGGGCGTTTGACTTCCCGGTGCTTGGGTCAGACTTCATCTCTTATAGGCACTTCACTTTTGGGCCGAGCTTCTTCAACGCGTAGACTATCTCTGAAGTTGACAAAAAAAAATTGTGAGCAGTTAATAAAGAGGGCATACCTCTCTCGCTCCGGTGAGTCCCTGTCTTTGGCCAAGATGGACCTTCTTCATGACGGGAGGGGGTCATGATGGCACCCCTGATGTACAGTTGATGCCTTTCTCAATTGAATCGTGGAACTGTTAGATCTCTTCTGGCATTTTTTCTTTGGTATTTCCTAGATTTATTCTGTACCAAGGTCAACCGTTGGGTTGGTCCATTTAGGTCGTCTTCATCAGCACGGACTTCGGCATAGGCATTGTGTATTTCATCCCAAGTGGTTGGGGGAAATTTCATAAGCCGACTCAATAACTTTTTGGTCTCCGTCGAACCGTTTCTGTTCAGCCCGTTTTGGAAAGCTGCTACAGCCATGCCTTTTGATACATTTGGTAAGGTCATCCTTACACGGTTGAATCGAGCGAGGAAGTCCCTCAGTCCCTCTCCAGGTGATTGTTTAACAAAAAATATATCGTTCACTCTTTCCTCTACTTTTTTAGCTTTGGCATGGGCCGTCACGAATTTATCCGCCATCTCTTCGAATGTTTGAATGGAGAGTGCGGGCAGCTGTGAATACCAAGTTAATGCGCCTCTGGTGAGGCTGTCACCAAACTTTTTCAACAGGATGGAGGATACTTGTTCTTTGGCGAGGTCGTTGCCCTTTATCGCAGTTAAGTAGTGAGTCACATGATCTTCAAGGTCGGTCGTAGCGTCGTATATTTTTAGGTAGGGCAGCATTTTGAAGGTCTTGGGTATGGCATGCGGGGTGGCTTCATCACTGTAGTGTTGTTCCACGAGTCGACCAGCATCTCTTTTTGGTAAGAGTTTTGGGGCACCCGGTATTTTGTCTACCCTTTCTTAATGCTCCTTCATTTGGTCTCGAAGCATTTTGTTTTTGTTTTCCATTTCTTCCATCTTCCTCAGAATGGTTGTGAGGGTGTCGTCACCTACGTTACTAACATAGTGAGTGATACCTGTTATTGGAGGGAGAGGGCCGTGCTCCTCGGCCGTTATTGGTGCAACGCAAATCCTCGCATTTTCTCTGGTTGCTTTTTGGGCGGGCGTGTTGAGGATGTTGGTCATCGTGTTTGTCAGCCAAGCCTCAAGTAGTTTCTTCACTGATGGTGGCTCCTCTTCCGTTGTGGACGTGGAAGCCCCTTTACCGTGGGACGTTGTGATACCATCATGAGGGAGAGGCGAGCCACTTCGCCTGGGAGAGGTATCTGGCGTTACATCGTCACCTTCCATTTCTGAAACCTCGTTGATGGTGTTTAAGAGATTAGTGGTGAGATCGGACACTTCCTTCATCCTTTCTTCTCTGTTACCTGCCATCTTAGGTCTGTGTGTACAAGAGGGTAGGGGGTTTTGCATTTTTTTTTTACTAGTTATAGATCTAGAAGAAACCAAAGTTTTAACTAGGAAATCCCCAACAGACGGCGCCAAATTGTTTGACCAAAAAGTGTATATCTTTGACTAACTAATTAAACTTATATAATGAAGGGTTAATCCTAGCTAATGATAATAACTTCAGATCTATGATCAGTTAATACGAGTGACATAGTTTAGCGTTGAGAGAAGAATAAATGCAACGTATAATTAATGTTTCAAGACCATCAATGAGGACGGAATGTCAAGAAATATATAGAAACAAATGGCATTAAAGTAAATAAGAAGAATAATTAACCCAATATTGAATGAGGTGTATGATTCCTCCCCTGACAGTGATGGATGAAAGACAAATACTAGAATATTGGGATCCTTCTCGGATCTGATGGAAAAGGTGTGGAATAGTAGACAATCGAATCTCTTTAGAAAGGTAATGTTTGTATTCTATCTGTAACGACCCGACTAGTCGTTTTGAGCTCTAGCATGTCGTTCAGTGGTTTGAGGCCATGAGTAGCTTCACTTGAGGTATTATGTCTTGTACGCATGGTCGTAATTAAAATTCGGGAAGTTCAGATTTGATTTGGAAAGAAAATTCTCATTTCAAAAGCTTTAAGTTGGAAGAATTGACTAAGATTGGATTTTTGAGTAAACGGCCTCGGAATCAGGATTTGAAGGTTTCAGCAGGTTCGTATGATGATTTCAGACTCGAGCGTATGTTCGGATCGGGTTTTGGATGACTCGGGAGTGTTTCGTCGCCTATTGTGGAAGTTAGTATTTTGGAAGAATTTCATAAATTTGGGTTGTAGTGCATTTTAGTGTTATCGTTATCCATATGAGATTCTGAGTCCGGGAATAGCTCCGTATTGTGATTCTGGTATTGGGGGCGCGCCTGGAAGTGGATTTGGAGGTCCGTAGCTCATTTTGGAGTCGTTTGGCGAAAGTTAGAAATTTGAAGGTTTTTGAGAAGTTTGACCGGTAGTGGACTTTTTGATATCGGGGTCGGATTCTGGTTCTGGAAGTTGGCATAGGTCCGTAATGTCGAATATGGCTTGTGTGCAAAATTTGAGGTCAATTGGACGAGATTTGATAGGTTTCGGCATCGAATGTTGAAGTTTGAAGTTCTAAAGTTCATTAAGCTTGAATTGGGTTGTGATTCGTGATTTCGATGTTGTTTGATGGGATTTGAAGGCTCGACTAAGGTCGTAATGTGTTTGGGACGTGTTGGTATAATTGGATGAGGTCCCAGGGGCCTCTGGTAGATTCCAGGTGATTAATGAATCGAATTTGGAGTTTGAAAAGGAATTGAGGCTGCTGGCATCTGGTGTAACTGCACCTGCGAGCCTTTGGCCGCAGGTGCGGAGCGGCAGAGGCGGCCTAGAAGTCGTAGAAGCGGAGCAGGGTCGCCCAGGTGAAGGACCGCATGTGCGGAGCCTTGACCGCATCTGCGCAAGCGCAGAAGCAAAAATTAAGGTCGCAGAAGAAGAAATGGGCGCAGGTGTGAAGGAGCACCGCAGAAACGGACGCACAGAAGCGGCAAGGTGTCCGCAGGTGCGAGTGTCGCTGGGCAGAACACATTAAATAGCGGGGTTTGGCCATTCTTGCTCATTTTCTCCATTCTTGGGCGATTTTTGGATCTTCTTGAGAGGGGCTTCCACCTAGAAACTTTGAGGTAAGTTAATCCCACCTATTGTAAGTCGAATACTTCGATTATATCTAGATGTTAACACAAAAATCATGGGGAATTAGTGGAAATTTGGGATTTTGAAGAAAAACATAGAAATTGGTATTTTCGGATGTTGACCACGAATTTGGGCATGGAATTGGAAATAAATTATCGACTTTTTGATCGGGGTTAGAAATTGCTATAAATTGGATTATAATGAGTATTCGAGCGTATATTAATGGATTTGCATAATTATTGGCTAGTTTTGGAGCGTTGAGCATCTGTTCTAGTCGTCGGAAGGGCTTGAGAGCCGGTTATGGAACTTCGGAGCGAGGTAAGTCTCCTTTCTAACCTTGTGAAAGGGAATTGACGAGAGTCCGTACGTAGCTACTAGCTATGCCTATGTCTGGATAGTTTTAGGCTTACATCATGCCTTATTGATGTTGTTGTTGATTTATGCTCATTGTTTGCCTTGAGAGAGAGCAAGATTGAGTTTGCTTATTAAATATCTTGAAAGTAGTTGAAATTGAAGAATTTAATATTTAAAAGGTTTCATTTGAACTTTGTAATTTCGAAAGAATTGAGGAATATTATAATAGCTTAAGAAATCGATGTGTATCCACGTCGCATGTATGTTTCGTGAGCGGGGTAATTTCCTTAAAAAGTTATAAGATGAATTTACCTCATTTTTGAAAAGAGTTAAGAAAGAGATATGATTTTAAATGTTAAATTTATATTCGACCGCATCGCAAGTAGGATTTGCGAGCGGGGTAATTTCTTAAATTTACCTTTGACCGGCGTCGCATTTATTATACGTGAGCGGGGACCGCATCGCATGTATGATTCGCGAGCGGGGAAATAGATGCATCTATGGTTCGCACCGTTCGACCCTCGGCAGTGCACAGTTTACATTTATGTTGGATCGGGCCGAACGTCCTCGGTGGAAATTATGTGTGATAATATAACTGGAAACCCTTTTTATAATTTGTATAAATTCATCGTTGAGAGATCATTTGTTATAAATGAACGATGTGTTTTGGCGTTCCTTAATAAAAATGAAAGAAATGTTTAGCTCTCTTCCTGTTCTGAGTTTTGTTGTTATCTCTACATATCATGTTAAATTAGAACTTCATATTATGATATTATTGGACCACTAGTAAGTGTCGGAGTCGACCTCTCGTCACTACTTCTTCGAGGTTAGACTGGATACTTACTGGGTACGTATAGTATTCGTACTCATACTACAATTGTTGTGCATTTTTGTTGCACAGGCACATGCATGTCTGGTGGCCTAGCAGGCACAACGGCATGGTTGATACGGAGACTTAGGTGAGCTACATCTCTCGAGACGACCCGCAACCAGCAGAGTTTCCTTTAGAGTATTGGTATTTCCCTTTTTGTCCAAATTATATTGCGGACAGTTATTGTATTTTATTTTATTCCTTAGTAAACGCTCATGCACTTGTGACACCGGATTCTGGGATGATTATGAGTTATTCAGTATTAAAATTATTAAAACATTATTATTTATTCTGTAAAGTCCACCTTTTACCAGTTAAATTGAAGAAAAATCATGATTTCAAAAAATACTAAAAGGAGAACTAAATTGATTATTTAGTGTCTTGCCTGATAGTGGTGTCCGGCGCCATCACGATCTTTAATGGAATTTGGGTCGTGACACTATCTAGAGAGAAAGTCTTCTTTTCAAAGAATGTTCTTATCAGAGAATATCACATGGAATTTCTCTTATCTCTCTTTCTATTTATATGGGACATACCCTCAATCAACCCTAAATGTACAAGTGCAGAGAATATTCAACAGAATATTCTCTTAAAGATCCTATTACTAAACTAGCCGTTTCGAATACTTGACCTCGACCATGATCGACTGCTCGGCAGTGAATCCCACTGGTTACAAGTCGACCTCGGCCAAATCACTTTTGATAATTTCACTTCGTGTCAAATATCCTTTAGGCAGATTTTGACTCATACATAGGCCTCGTGGGCAGTGAAAGATTGAAGTGAGATCAAATTCATAAAGATTATGGTTCAAATTCCAGTAAGAATAATTTTTGATAGTCAAATTATCTGATATTGGTGTTGATAGAATATTGCAAATACCAATAATTGTGATACCGCAAGATTGCCTCAACATCATCAGTCAAAGAAGAAAATATATTTGGACATCTGAGCAATAAACAACTTAATGCCTCATTTGTTTGCATTTAATGGAGGTCTGAATCTTAATCATTCAGATATCACACATTAAGTGCGTTTGTTTTTAAAGTCTGAATCTTAATTATCCAGATCTTAATCATTAAGTGTGTTTATTTCTTTTACTTTACAACCACTTAATGGGTCTGAATAAGTTTGTATGATTAAGATCTATAACAGAGACTTAATTTCATCAAGATGCTATCACATATTCATTATTAACTGCTACCACCGCCTACCATTATCAATTACCACTATGCCGCCGCCGCCACCATACTCAACCACCACCACCACCACCATCGCGCCACCATCATCCTCAATCATAGCCGCCACCATTATCGATTATCACCACCCACCATCCCCACCACTCCGACCACCATCATTTTTACCCACAAT
The DNA here is from genome assembly GCF_001879085.1 of Nicotiana attenuata. NCBI lineage: Eukaryota > Viridiplantae > Streptophyta > Magnoliopsida > Solanales > Solanaceae > Nicotiana > Nicotiana attenuata. The sequence goes on from NW_017673637.1 coordinate 75,472, forward strand.
CAACACTTATCCACCTCAACTACCACAACAAACCACCCCATCACCATCAACAACCACAGCCGGCACCGCCATCATTATAACCTACCACCACCTTCCTCAATCACAAATCACCACCCGTTATTATTAACTATCACCACCCACCACCCACCACCCACCACCATCATCCTCAATCATAATCGCCACCACTGCCAATCACTACTAGCTACTGGCAAGAACCACCATCATCAACCAAAACTACCACCAACCACCGCCTCTAGTCGGCATTTACCCGTTAGTCATCACCACCAATAACTATCATATTTTAAAAAACTATATATTTTATTGATAGAATATTGGATTAGTTAGTATTTCAGTTGAATTTTATGTTTATTATTTTTCAAATAAAGATAAATTTTATACATTCAGATGTTAAAAATCAAACAGTCTTAATTTTTAGTATTCAGATCTTAATAATGTATTCAGATGTGTATTCAGGTTCAGATGTTTTAATCTTAATACACATCTTGAGATTGAGATGTGTATTCAAATTCAGACGTCTTAATCTTAAGAAAAACAAGTGAGTCCTAAATTAGCTTGTCAAATACTTTTCAAAAGATAATTATTATCTTTTGCTTTCAAAACATTAATCACATTTTACTTATCAATAGTTAAAGTAAGTAAAATTCGATTAATATTTTAAACTGTATCTATTCACATTTTGATATGAGGAAAATTCCACTTTATAGTACTATTTTTCACGTAACTTCTAAATATTTCAACTGTAATTTAGAAACGAGTTAACCTAATTTGATTTAGTTCTGATAATTGGTCAACCTTGAATATGAAATTGAACAAACAATGACACACTGAGTATTTACGATTTATCTAGAATTTTAACTATCTTGTTATTATTTATAAATAATACTCCCTCCAGTCCACTTTAATTAATTTTTTGACCTTTTTTTAATGGTCCTTAATATTTAATTTTTTTTAAATATCAAGAAGGAATTAATATTTTTTTTTTCAATGACGCCCTTGGGGTAAAGAGCCTAGGAGTATTTGTTATTTTTAATGAATAAATTAATGTTAATATAGTCAATTTCGTTGTTAATTAATACTAAAAGATGAATTCCTTAATTGTAACGACCCGGCCGGTCGTTTGAGAATTATCGTCCAGTTCGGTGGCTTAAGGTCTCGAGCAGCTTCGTATTGAGTATTACGACTTGCGTGTATGGTGGAGTTCAGATTTCGCATGAATCGAGATTAATTTGTAAGAAGGATCCTTGTTTTAGAAGTTTAGACGGTAAGAGTTGACCGGAGGTTGACTTTGTGTAGCTGATTCCGAAATGACATTTTGGTGATTTCAATATCTTCATAAGTTGATTTTGGACTTAGGCGTGCGTCCGGATTTGGATTTGGAGGTCCGTAGGGTAATTTGAGGCACTTTGGCAAAAATTGAAAAGTTGAAGTTTTGGGAGGTTGAGAGGTTTGACCGAGAGGTTTGGATTTCGATTTCGGGAGTTGGTACAGCTCCGTTGTATCATTTGGGACTTGCATGCAAAATTTGACGTCATTTCGGGTTGATTTGATATGTTTTGGCACGAGTTTTGGCAGTTGGAAGCTGTGTAAGTTCATAAGTTCGATTCGAGGTGTGATTCGTAGTTTCGACGTTGTTTGATGTGGCTTGAGGCCTCGAGTATATCCTTGTTGTGTTATGGAACTTGTTGGTATGTCGGACGGGGTCACGAGGGCCCCGGGTGTGTTTCGGACGGGTTTCAGATCGTTTGGAGCATGTTGGGTGAAGCTAGTATTGGGCAGTTTTCGTGTGGTCGCACCTGCGGACCACTGGGCGCAGGTGCCATGGTTGTAGAAGCAAGATTGATGGCACAGAAGCGGAACTTGGAAGGTTGAGGCTGGACGCAGAAACGGATTTTGATGCGCACCTGCAACATCGTAGGTGCGGTGCCTGGAAGTGCAGAAGCAATTATTTGCACAGATGCGGAATGTAACCTCGCACCTGCGACGTAGCAGAAGCAGAATTCTTCCGTAGGTGCGAGAGGTTAACTAGCCAGTGAAGGCCGCAGATACGACCAATGTCTCGCACATGTGAGTTCGCGGGTGCGCAAATCCTGTCCGCAAAAGCGGAAATACCTGAGCAGAATCATATAAGTCTAGGGTTTGGCCATTTTCTTCACATTTTGAGTTTTAGACTCCGGATTTGGGCGATTTTGGAGGGGTTATTCATGATTTTGATTTGGGTAAGTGTTCCTTAACCGAAAGTGATTATATTTCTTGATTTCATACTTATTTATATCATTAAATCATTGAATTGAAAGGAAGAAAATGGGAAATTTTGTAAAAATCCTTCAAAATGAAAAATGAGGATTTGAAGGGAGAATTGATATCGGAATTTGATAACTTGGGTATGGTTGGACTCATATCCGAATGGGTGTTCGGGTTTTGTGAATTTTATCGGGTTCCGAGGTGCGGGCTCAGGGGTTGACTTTTTAGTTTTAATGAAAAATTGAAGCTTTATTATCCGAAATTGTTTCCTATGAGTTTTAATTATGATTTGAAGTTCTTTTGGCTATATTTGAGCCGTCCGGAGGTTTTTTCACTCGAGATGGTCATTTTAAAATATTGGTCTAGCTTCTTTGAGGTAAGTATCTTTCCTAAATTTGTGTGGGGGAACTACCCCTTAGGATTTGAGTCATTTGTGCTAATTGTGTCATGTGAAGGCCATGTACGCGAGGTGACGAGTACATACTGGGGCTTAATAGTGAAAATTTGACCGTTTAGGGGCCTTAAGTTCTTATGTTCATTAGATATTAAGTTGCTTTATCATGCTAAACCCTCCACTTACTAAATTTACCCTTATGTGTCTTATTTGGAATTTATTTGATTTATGTATACAGTAAAAATCCGAAGGCCCAATTTTATGGCCGATGTAGCGCTTCGCAAGCGCGTCTCCAAAAGCTTAAGGCATGGCTCGAGGTTCGACCCTAAAGATTCCTAACGTTCGACCCCGAGGCATTGCAAATTGATGATTAACATGAGAGAGCGGGAGGTTCCCAAGGCATATGATCAGAGCTGACAAAACCTGCAAGAGTAGCACTAGTCTGTACCAAACTAGCAAATAGCTATACCAGCTATATTTCTTTGTAATAAATGCATCTGCACCATGTTGGGATTTTCCCTCATATATAAAGGGGATCCTTGTCATTTTGTAAGAGGAAAATATACAATACAATACTCAATACAAGAACAAGAACATTCTTTGCTCTCTAACTCAAACATACTCTCTTTTGATTCTATTACCTACATTCATTATCTTACTTGCATTCATTACATTCCATTAATTGTTCTTCACTTATGGCTCGTTATATATCATAAAGAGCCGCCATCAAAGCGCTCATAATTGTTAGTGCTTCGTCGACTGCCCTTAGTTAAGAACCCAACTCGACCTCGAGGTCCCGTATATGCCAGCTCGAGGCCCCGATCCTCTGCCATTCGGTTTGCTTAATATGTTATATCCAAGCTCTTATCCTATTTTCTAGTCTCATACTTAACATCCATTGCTTAACAACTAGCATAAAAACAAATCACGTATTTTTAGAACCACAGAATCAAATGTAATTGTAATTACCATTTTCATGGTAAACAGTTTGGCACCCATCGTGGGGCTAAAAATAATAGTGATTGTTTTCTTGCTGGTTTAGTATATAACGCAAGTTATCTTTCACGCTTTTTCTTGTCCAAAGCATCTTTGATTTCAGGTCAAAATGTCAAACTCAATGAATGCACATGAGAACAACGGTCCTGAGGACCATGGAGAGAATGGTGTAGATGTTCCAGGTATTGGTGTACAACCGCAAAACCCTGAGAATGCACCAGAACCAATTCCCGTGGACGTGGTCTCGCACAACGCCTAACACGTCGACATAAGCTCCCATACCGACATGAGTATACGCCAAGAGAACCAACAAGAAGCTCAGAAAACCCCAGCTCAGGAAGAGCGAGAGGTTAGCCTTCATGTCATTTTTGAGATATTGCAGGCACAACAGTTGGCGATTGCTCAACTACAAAGCCACCAAAAAACTCCAAGCACAGCAGCACCGGAGGCGGCTCCTCGAGCCGAACAAATACCAGAAAGATCAAGCAACAACGGGTCAGCAACCGATCCTGCTATCATAAAGATGCTCGAGGACCTCACGAAGAGGATTGAATCGGGCGAGAAGAAGATAGAAGCCAATGATAAAAAGGTGGAGACCTACAATCTAGGGTCGATCAAATCCCGGGCGCACCCCCGATCCTGAAGGGTGTAGATTCAAAGAAGTTCGTACAAAATCCATTCCCACAAGATGTTGCTCCAAAACCCATCCCGAAGAAGTTCAGAATGCCTGACCTTTTGAAATACAACGGAACCTCGGACCCTAACGAGCACGTCACCGCTTACACTTGTGCAGTGAATGGCAACAACCTAAAAGACGACAAGATTGAGTCTGTCCTGCTAAAGAAGTTCGGAGAAACACTTTCGAAGGGGGCCATGATGTGCTACCACAACCTCGCCCCGAATTCAATAGACTCATTCGCCATGCTGGCAGATTCTTTCATAAAGGCACATGACGGTGCCATCAAGGTGGCTACAAGGAAATCCGACGTCTTCAAAATCAAACAACGAGAAAACGAGATGTTACGAAAGTTTTGTGCCTCGCTTTAAAATGGAGCAAATGGAATTACCAACAGTCTCTGATGACTGGGCCGTACAGGCCTTCACTCAAGGTTTGAATGAGCGAAGCTCGGTAACTTCGAAGCAGCTGAAGCAGAACTTGGTCGAATATCCCGCCGTGACCTGGTCGGATGTCCACAACCGATACCAATCAAAGATCAGGGTCGAGGACGACCAACTAGGAGCCCCCTCGTGCTCAGTATATCCTAGAAGGCTTTTAGCAAAGGAGCCAAAGCCAAACAAGGAAAGGTAACAACCATACACTGAAGATAGAAGAAATGCCCCAAGACGTAACATACCCCGAAATGACCGAAAGATAGATTGAGGTCAGAATCCTCGGGGACTCGTAAGCAGAGCCAGATTCGACAGACACACAGGACCGACGGAGGCACCCCGATTGTCCGAATACAACTTCAACATTGACGTTTCAGACATCGTCTCTGCCATCGGTAAAACCAGAGAAACCAGGTGGCCAAAACCCGTACAATCAGATCTGTCAGAAAGGGAACCCAACGTAGTGTGCGAGTTTCATGGCACGCACGGTCATAGGACCGAAGACTACAGACAGTTCCGAGAGGAAGTACCCCGACTACTCAGAAAAGGGGAGTTCCTCAGCGACCGAGCCAAAAATCAATTTCGGGAATGAGAGGCGAACAAAAGAATGAAACAGAGGAACCACAACATGTCATCCACATGATTGTTGGAGGAGTCGACATCCCACAGGAACCCATCGTCAAACGAGCAAAAATATCCATCACTAGGGAAAAGCGAACTCGGGGTTACATATGTTGATACCCAATTTTTCCCTATATATTTTTCAATATGCAAAATACCTTCAAAATAGCATATGTATGCATATATAAGTATGTCCAAATGTTTTATTATTTTTTCTTAATTTTTAAGGGTTTTTAAATCAATTCATTTCCCTATTTTTTATCCATAAAAAAACCCAATAATGATTTCCAAAATTATTATTTTTGGTAATTCATTTATTGGACTTTCATATTTTTGCTGAAATATAGCTAAAATAATTTTTTTGCAAATTTATTTAGTTTTTTTAAGCTAAATTGCTTATAATTGCAATATTGGCCTCTTTTAGGATTTAATTGCGTTTATATCCATGAAAGTTAAGTCCAGTATTTTTAAATTAATAATTATATCCTATAAGTCATTTTAGTGCTTTTCATTTGGTTTAGGAAATTAATTTACTATTTTTTATAATTTTAAAAGGGAAAAATGGCTATTTAAATGATAGCCCAATTTCATTTCAATTGTAGCCTAAATTGAACCCCAAATCAGACCCAATTTCCCCCCGGCCCAATTTCATTTAAACCCGACCCCTAACCCATTTAAACGACCCAACCTGGACTCCCACCTAACCCCTTTAATCCTAGCCGTTGATCATTTAGATCAACGGCTTATATACGCCCTTTCCTTTTTAAACCCAAACGACCCCTTACCCTACCTCATTTCTCACTAACCGCCGCCTCTGAATCCTTCTTCTTTCCAACTCTCTCTGAAACTTAACACGAACCCTAGCCACTGCCATCAAACTACACCATAATCCACCCTAAACCCTGCCTAATCCATGACCTCCCATGGCCATTGGAGATGTGTGGTGGCCTCCCATGACTCTCGGGTGTTTGTTTTTGTGGTTTCATGGCCAGTCCCCGGAGGAATCTGGTCCAGTCCTTGTTCGACTGCGGTTCATGGCTTTTCTCCGGTCATCCCTGACCTTTCTCCGGCCAGCCATGGCCGTTCGAGTCAGATCCTTGACTCTCCTGGTTAGATCGGTAACTTTCAAGGCCTTTCTCACCTTTTCTGGGTTTCTCGAAACCCTAATCTTTAAGATCCTTGGATTTTCTTTAAGATCTACTTTTGATCTGTACTTGCTGTGAATGTCAAGTGTTTTTCTCGAAAGTTCTTCAACTTTTCTTTCAAAACAACTTTTGGTTAAAGTTTCCTTTAAGTTTTTCAAAAGATCTCTTCTCCTGTTTTTAAAGTTGTTTGTGATTCTGTTATGTTTTGCTCATTTTGTTTTTCTTTCTGAGTCAGCATGTTGAAAACCCTAATTCCTTTGTGGGTCTCATTCGAGTTCTGAAGCTGTTTGATTAGATGTGTACTGGTTTGATTAAGTTCTTGTTTGACTTATTTGTTTTACCATCTTTTAAACTCGATTATTGTTGAAAACCCTAGGTCTTTGGGTCTGAAATTGTTTGTTTGAATGCATACTTGACTCGATTGAAAGTTCTTGTTTCATACTCTCTTTTCTTTATGTGACTTATCTGATTTTTACTATCTTTCAACTAGACTATGGCTAAAACCCTAATTTCTCAAAAGGGTTTCCTCACCTGTTATTGTGAGACCTTTACTTGTTTCGACTCTCTTATTCACTTTGGCTATACGTGTGAGCCCTGACTATCTAACTTTGTTCACTACTGAATCCTATGCTTATTTCTGCTACTATTGTATGCTGTTTCTTTATATACTGAAGTGCAGAAGCATATTCTTCCTTGATTGATCTTAATCTTGTGACTGATTTCAAAAACTTTCCTTTTATGAACCATAATTTCACTCGCATGTTTAAAATTAATTAATTCTTTTCCTTTTACTGTGATATTTTACCTTGTTGATTCTTTCCCAAAATAAGCATATTTTTGTGCTTAGACTCGATTGTTCACTGCATGCTTTTACTACCCCTTATATGGCAATAATCAGTCTGCTTCCAAACTAATTTTCTTTCCTTAATTAGACCTACTGCTACCCGTTAGATGGTGATTCCTTAATTAAAGGGGAATCACTTGGGTAATTGATTCTGACTTGTGATTGTTTCCATGTTTGTATCAAGACTTTACTTATTACCTCTCCTTCACTCGTTTTCAAAAAACTATAAATACCCTGCACCCCTCTTCTTTCAAATAGACGAACGAACCANAGAATACCCGACATGGTTAGCCAACATCGTGCCAGTACCAAAGAAGGACGGGAAGGTCAGAGTCTGTGTCGACTACCGGGGTCTCAACCGGGCCAGTCTGAAAGATGACTTCCCTTTGCAGAACATACACATCCTGATTGACAATTGCGCCAAGCATGAATGCAGTGATTTGTAGACTGCTTCGCTGGTTATCACCAGATCTGGATGGATGAAGAAGATGCTGAGAAAACGGCTTTTATTACACCATGGGGAATGTACTGTTACAAGATGACGCCGTTCGGCCTGAAGAATGCAGGGGCCACCTACATGAGGGCCATGACTACCCTTTTCCATGATATGATACACAAGGAGATTGAGGTATATGTAGACGATGTCATCGTCAAGTCCAAGAAGGCCACTGATCACATGGAAGATTTGAGGAAGTTCTTCAATAGATTGTGAAGGTACAACCTGAAACTGAACCCCGCGAAGTGCGCATTCGGGGTTCCTGCTGGGAAATTGCTTGGGTTCATTGTGAGTCGCCGAGGAATAGAACTGGATCCATCAAAAGTCAAAGCTGTTCAAGAATTGCCACCGCCAAGGAACAAGAAGGACATGATGAGTTTCTTGGGAAGGCTCAACTACATCAGCCGATTCATAGCAAAGTCTACGGTTATTTGTGAGCCAATCTTTAAGAAGTTGAAGAAGGATGCCTCCACCGAATGGACCGATGACTGCCAAAAGGCCTTCGACAGAATCAAGGAGTACTTGTCAACACCACCAGTCTTGGTCCCGCCTGAGCTAGGTAGACCCCTATTACTCTACCTCGCAGTATTGGATGGAGTTTTCGGTTGCGTTCTGGGGCAGCATGTTAAAACGGGGAGGAAGGAGCAGGCCATCTATTATCTCAGTATGATGTTCACCCCGTACGAGGCCCGGTATTCTCTGTTAGAGCGCACCTGTTGTGCTTTGACTTGGGTAGCTCAGAAGCTGAGGCATTACTTCTGTGCCTATACTACATATCTCAAATCAAGGATGGACCCTTTGAAGTACATCTTTCAGAAGCCCATTCCCACCGGCAAGCTAGCCAAGTGGAAATCCTGTTGAGTGAGTTCGACATTGTTTACGTAACTCAAAAAGCGGTCAAGGGACAAGCACTGGCAGACCACCTTGCCGAGAATCCCGTGGATGGAGAATACGAACCCCTGAAAACGTATTTTCCTGATGAAGAGGTATCATTCAAAGGAGAAGATATTGCAGAATCCTATGACGGTTGGAGAATGTTTCTCGATGGAGCAGCAAATTTCAAAGGAGTTGGCATAGGAGCAGTCCTAGTATCAGAAACCAGTCAGCATTATCCGGTGATCGCCAAACTCAGGTTCCCGTGCACCAACAATATGGCCGAGTGAGAAGTTTGCATCTTAGGGCTCAAAATGGCCATTGACATGAACATTCAAGAGCTGCTAGTAATTGGAGATTCAGACTTACTTATACATCATGTACGAGAAGAATGGGCGACCAAGAACTCCAAGATACTCCCATATTTGCATCATGTACAGGAATTGAGGAAAAGGTTCACGAAGACGGAGTACCAGCATGTTCCCAGAGTCCAGAATGAGTTCGGCGATGCATTGGCTACTCTGTCATCTATGATACAACATCCAAACAAGAATTTCATTGATCCCATTCCAGTAAAGATCCATGATGAGCCAGCTTACTGTGCCCACGTTGAAGAAGAAGCAGACGGAAAGCCTTGGTTTCATGATATCAAGGAATATTTGGCAAAAGGAGAGTACCCAGAGACTGCAAATCCTACTCAGAAATGCAAACATCAGAGATTGTCCAACAACTTCTTTCACGGCGGAGGAATCCTGTATAGGAGGACTCCCGATTTGGGATTACTAAGGTGTGTAGATGCAAAGGAAGCATCCAGGCTACTAGAAGAAATTCATGCTGGGACCTGCGGTCCACACATGAACGGTTTTGTCTTAGCAAAGAAGATACTCCGAGCTGGTTACTTTTGGATGACTATGGAGACAGACTGCATCCAGTACGTCCGGAAATGCCACCGCTGTCAGATACATGCAGACATGATAAAGGTACCTCCAAATGAGCTTAATGCAACAAGCTCACCATGGCCGTTCGCCGCCTGGGGAATGGACGTTATTGGACAATTCGAGCCTGCCGCTTCCAATGGACACAGGTTTATCCTAGTGGCAATTGATTACTTCACCAAATGGGTCGAAGCAGCATCTCACAGAGCAGTAACTAAGAAAGTCATGGCAGACTTTGTCCGCAACCGCGTTGTTTGTCGATTCGGGATTCCAGAGTCGATCATTACTGATAATGGCTCTAACCTCAACAGTGACTTGAGATAGTTCACACCGGGGCAACTGGTGTTAAGGACAATTTTTCCGTATCAAGATGAAGCCAAAGGGAAATTCTCTCCCAACTGGCAGGGCCCATACATGGTCCACCGGGTTTTGACAGGAGGAGCCCTCATACTGGCAGAAATGGATGGGGAGGTCTGGCCAAAACCGATCAATTCAGATGCAGTCAAGCGTTACTATGTGTAATCTTTATGCTTTCCTTATATGATGTAATTGAACTACGCCTGACCTGATTCCCGTTTAAGAGGGGATACGTAGGCAGCCCTATGGGTTCGGTCACAATTCAATAAAAATTCTCATTTCCCCCGCAATTGGAAACTGCGGTAGAATTTTGAGGAGGACCCTCAAAATTCCAAAGTAATTTCAGCCGATCGTCACAAGCAAGCGTCAACCCATCAAACTGGGGCAGAATTTTGAGGAGGACCCTCAAAATTCTGTAGCAGGAGAGGTTGCAATGTCCGAAATTGCGTCACAGTTGCCTGTTTATCTAAAAAATTTATTATGTCATATTTTTACAAAAAAAAAAATCATGCATGTTTATTATTGAAACTGCTTTGTTCAGCGATACTACCCCAATGATACAAATAGTATCACCAGATCAAAGCCGAGCAAGTCAAGCGAAGCAGCGGGGATACGAACTAACCTTCCCCTTTACAAAACTCACAATTTTTCTTTGGATGCAGGCACTTGGATTGCAAAATCATCAAACATATTATACACCCATGGGACAAACATTGTTCAGGAATACAACTCTCAGAACCGTTGCACTTACCAACGTTTGCTATCCGCACACACCAGTGATATTCCGTATGTCACAATGTCCCCATCAATCACAATGTCGCAATCTGCTATCAGCTAAGAAAGCTCTACTGTCATCTGCTATTTTATTTCTTTCATAAGGCTACTATTCTGCCTTCCGAGGTTAAGCTTTACCTCTATCTGCATCTGCATTGCGTAAGGCTACCATTCTGCCTTCCAACTTGCATAAGGCTACTATTCTGTCTTCCGAGGTTAAGCTCTACCTCTATCTGCATCTGCATTGCATAAGGCTACCATTCTTCCTTCCAACTTGCATAAGGCCACTATTCTGCCTTCCGAGGTTATGCTCTACCTCTATCTGCATCTGCATTGCATAAGGCTACCATTCTGCCTTCCAACTTGCATATGGCTACCATTCTGCCTTCCAACTTGCATAAGGCTACTATTCTACTTTCCGAGGTTAAGCTCTACCTCTATCTGCATCTGCATTGCATAAGGTTACCATTCTGCCTTCCAACCTGCATATGGCTACTATTCTGCCTTCCGAGGTTAAGCTCTACCTCTATCTGCATCTGCATTGCATAAGGCTACCATTATGCCGTCCGAGAAAGAACGATGTCTCCACCCACATTGCACGGCTGAAAGATCGCCACATTGCACGGCTGAAAGATCGCCACATTGCACGGCTGAAAGATCGCCACATGCTACTGCATCCTTCATGGACTGAAATATCGCCAACTTATCCAAAGGCGTCAACGTTTGGAGGCACCATCCTCATAGCCCGAGAACACCATGTCATGGCCTGAGGACTCCTTTCAATCTTTTTGCATATCATTATTCAAAGGTGTCATGGTTCGGAGGCACCATCCTCATGGCCCGAGAACATCATTTCATGGTCTACGAATCCTTTACTATACGCTTCATGGCCCAGGACATCATGGTCTAAAGACGTCATCCTAACCGTTCAAAGACAACATTCATGGTCCAACGGGAATTTGCATTATGTTTAAATTTATGCACAGCTTGTATTATTTTTAATTGCAGGTACAGCGGCGAGCAACGGCCATCCCAGCAGGAGCAAGCTCGCTCCAGTTCCCGCAGCCATATCAAGCCTTAACGATTCTCACAAGCCGCCCATTCGCCCCATCCTGGATATTGCGCCCGTTCTTGGAAAGCCTCCATCGGCATACTCTGCCGACGAATCCTGAACTACATATGGCCTGATTCCTGTAAAACTAGGTATATGTAGGCAGCTCAGAAGCCAGGGCGCGGCCTAAGTTCTTCGAACCGTTTCGTTCGGTCAAAATTGGCCATCATATCTTTACCCGATAACTCTTTCATCCTTTCCGGGTAAAGAGGGACAGCTGTTGATACCCAATTTTTCCCTATATATTTTACAATATGCAAAATACCTTCAAAATAGCATATGTATGCATATAAAAGTATGTCCAAATGTTTTATTGTTTTTCTCAGTTTTTAAAGGTTTTAAATCAATTCATTTCCCCATTTTTATCCATAAAAAAACCAATAATGATTTCCAAAATTATTATTTTTGGTAATTCATTTATTGGACTTTCACATTTATGCTGAAATATAGCAAAGATAATTTTTGCAAATTTATTTAGTATTTTTTAAAGCGAAATTGCATATAATTGCAATATTGACCTCTTTTAGGATTTAATTGCGTTTATATTCATGAAATTAAGTCCAGTGTTTTTAAATTAATAATTATATGCTATAAGTCATTTTAGTGCTTTTAATTTGGTTCCAGAAATTAATTTACTATTTTTTATAATTTTAATAGGGGAAACATGGCTATTTAAATGATAGCCCAATTTCATTTCAATTGTAGTCTAAATTGAACCCCAAATCAGACCTAGTTTCCACCATGCCCAATTTCATTTAAACCCGACCCCTAACCCATTTAAACAACCCAACCCGAACTCCCCACTCGACCCCTTTAATCCTAGCCGTTGATCATTTAGATCAATGGCTCCTATACGCCCTTTCCTTTTTAACCCCAAACGACCCCTTACCCTACCTCATTTCTCACCAACCGCCGCCTCTGAATCCCTCTTCTCTCTCAACTCTCTCTAAAACGTAACACGAACCCTAGCCGCCGCCATCAAAGTACACCCTAATCCACCCTAAACCCTGCCTAATCCATGACCTCCCATGGCCATTGGAGATGTGTAGTGGCCACCCATGACTCTTGGGTGTTTGTTTTTGTGGTTTCATGGCCAGTCCCCGGAGCAATCTGGTCCAGTCCTTGTTCGACTGCGGTTCATGTCTTTTCTCCGGTCATCCCTGACCTTTCTCCGGCCAGCCATGGCCGTTCGAGTCAGATCCTTGACTCTCCTGGTTAGATCGGTAACTTTCAAGGCCTTTCTCACCTTTTCTGGGTTTTTCGAAACCCTAATCTTTAAGATCCTTGGATTTTCTTTCAGATCTACTTTATATGTGTACTTGTTGTGAATGTCAAGTGTTTTTGTCGAAAGTTCTTCAACTTTTCTTTCAAAACAACTTTTGGTTAAGGTTTTCCTTTAAGTTTTTCAAAAGATCTCTTCTCCGATTTTTAATGTTGTTTGTGATTCTGTTATGTTTTGCTCATGTTGTTCTTCTATCTGAGTCAGCATGTTGAAAACCCTAATTCCTTTGTGGGTCTCATTCGAGTTCTGAAGCTGTTTGATTAGATGTATATTGGTTTGATTAAGTTCTTGTTTGACTTATTTGTTTTACCATCTTTTAAACTCGATTATTGTTGAAAACCCTAGGTCTTTGGGTCTGAAATTGTTTGTTTGAATGTATACTCGACTCGATTGAAAGTTCTTGTTTGAAACTCTCTTTTATTTATGTGACTTACCTCATTTTTACTATCTTTCAACTAGACTATGGCTGAAAACCTAATTTCTCAAAAGGGTTTCCTCACCTGTTATTATGAGACCTTTACTTGTTTTGACTCTCTTCTTCACTTTGGCTATACGAGTGAGCCCTGACTATCTAACTTTGTTCACTACTGAATCCTATACTTATTTCTGCTACTATTGTATGTTGTTTCTTTTGCCAATGTGCTTGGCCTCGCATGTCTAATGTTTCTGTTCACTCTGTTTATATACTGAAGTGCAGAAGCATATTCTTCCTTGATTGATCTTAATCTTGTGACTGATTTCAAAAACTTTCCTTTTATGAACCCTAATTTCACCCGCATGTTTAAAATTAATTGATTCTTTTCCCTTTACTATGATGTTTTACCTTGCTGATTTCTTTCCCAAAATAAGCATATTTTTGTACTTAGACTCGATTGTTCACTGCATGCTTTGAATACCCCTTATATGGCAATAATCAGTCTGCTTCCAAACAGATTTTCTTTCCTTAATTAGACTTGCTGCTACCCGTTAGACAGTGATTCCTTAATTAAAGGGGAATCACTTGGGTAATTGATTCTGACTTGTGATTGTTTCCATGTTTGTATCAAGACTTTACTTATTACCTCTCCTTCACTCGTTTTCAAAACTATAAATACCCTGCACCCCTCTTCTTTCAAAGACACGAACGAACCATCTGAGTTCAGAACACACAATTCACTCAAAACTCTCTCTCTTTTCTCTGTTACTACTTGTGTTACTGCCTTGTCCAGCCGGCTGAAAGCCAAGGCTAGGCTGTGGAAATTTGCTTACTTTCTGCACTTCGCCTCTTACTGGTATGTCCTAGTTAATCTTCAAGCATCAACAACAACATGTTTCTTTAACTGTTTCCTTCACTCTTGCCTGTTTCTGCTTGTGTGTATGCAATCAAGTTTCATTACTAAGCATGTTGTAATCTGCTCCCTCCCCTTTCTAAATTAAGGTGTTCCCTTATGTATGCACTCTGTCAGTCACTTGATTATGTGATTTGCTGACTTATGAATCCCAAACCCCATATCCTCCTATGTGCTTGTGTTCTCTGGCTGGTTTGTGGGCGTGCCAGCATCATCTATTATTGTGCATGTCCCAAACCTGACCCTTTTTGTGCAATTACTGATTCTGTGTAATTTAAGTTTTACTACTACTATTTTCAAATCACCCTTACCCCCTTACAATTCTCAACCCAGTTTTAAATAACATCTCTGTTTCTGCACTTCCACCATACTCTTAGAACTTAGGTTCTGCGCCTCTTGTGTGTGCCTTGCCTTGGGACCCATGAGCTCCCTCTGAACTTGGACACATAAGGGCTGGCCCTTCTACACTGCACTCATCTCTATCTGGTTATACAAACCTGGGTAAGCACTACCCGGGGTCCCTTGAGACCCTTAGGGAACTTTGACACACCCAGTTCCGAGAAAGTCTTTGAAACAAGTAGCATTTGAGGTGGTTTGTTCCATAACTCAGAGAGGAAGTCAGAATCAGGCTTCCTATGGTTGTAACTTCTCATTTTACACTTCTTCTGTAATTTAGTATTTTGGTCTGTAATAAGTTGTAACGAGTATTGGGGTTGGTTAGTGAAAAGGGATAGGGTAATTGTGCATGTTTTAAGGGTAGATATCCTGCCTATAGGATCTGATTAGTAAAGTTCTGCATGTTTACTTCCACACTTAGAAATCATGCCTATAGGGTCTAATGGCTATAATCAGACATCATGCCTACAAGTTAAAATCAGTTTCTAAACTAGATGTCGTGTCTACAGGATTAAAGTCAGTATATTTTTTATAGAAGTCTTGCCTATAGGAATTTCGCTATGATCAAATAAATCCTGCCTACTCAATTAGATACCATGCCTATAGGATCTGAAACTAGTTTAGTTAAAATCAGTTTGACTCGTACTATGTTGAATTAGTTTAAACAACTTACTCCTTTCATTAATGCGGCTTAGAAAGCATGCATATAGGATCCAAGTTACTCGTTTAAAACTCTCACTACTTTGCCATTTTTGAATCAGTAATAGGTATCGTGCTTATAGGGTATCATCAATGCACGCTTAGGCAAGCCTTAGGTAATAACAATAAAATTGAATCCGCCTTTGTTTCATTAGCAACTGCTGCAACCAGCAGGCAGGCTTGATTCAGACTTCTTATCTAAGTTATGTAATAAATAGGTCTGCTTCAACAACTGAAATTCCCCTGTCTTAGTACTTTGAGTTCTGGCCTTAAATGTGTTTTAAGTCATGCTATTTATGTGCTCTACTTGAGGAGGTATATATGAGCCTTTAGTTGTTTACATATTCCCCCTAATATGCAATGCTATGTGTTTTGAATGTCGCCTTAGTCTTTTTACCTTTTAAACCCAAAAGTCAGCCTAAAATCCTCCCGCTTATAGGAATAACAGTCCTAAATTCCTCCGGGACTGATAGGAAAGGGACGGGTAATAGCATGCAATAGAGGTCGAGACCAATCCGCGCTTTAATACGTTAACGGGGTGGGAAGGGTAGATATGGATGTGATGACCAGTGTGCTAATACCACGTGTACCCCTCTTTTGAGGAGCGATTACCGGGTATTGCATTGATCTGATCCATATTACAAATAAACCTAGGACCCCCTTTTATATTCATTAGCATGTTTAGTTATAACTCTTTCAAAACTTTGTTTTATTTTATCACTTACAAACATTCGTGTATTTAAAATCCCCTCTTATTTGAGCCTTGTTTGTTTACTTGTTAATTGCACAAATTCACAAAGAAACTATCTGGCCGGGAACCACACTAGTGGATCCTGAGGGGGGCCTAACACCTTCCCCTTGGGATAATTTCAAGCCTTACCCTATCTCTGGTTATCAACCAAACATAGAATTGAACCCTATAGGTGTCCTAATGCACCTTAAACCATTAAAGAGGGAACAAGGGGGCGCGACAACATACCCGAGGACGCTCTCACATTCAACGACGAGGATATTGAGACCCTGTCTCAACCTCATAACGACGCACTGGTGTTCGCTTTTCTTGTAAATACAATTCAAGCAAAACGTGTACTTGTGGATCCAGGTAGCTCGACCAACATCATTAGGTCGAGGGTGGTGGAGTAGCTCGGACTGCTCGACCAGATCGTGCCCGCCTCTCGAGTCCTCAACGGATTCAACATGGCAAGCGAGACAACGAAAGGAGAAATCACCCTCCCGGTCAACGTGGCCGGCACAACCCAAAATGTCAAGTTCTATGTCATCGAAGAAGACATGAGGTACAACGCCTTGCTCGGAAGGCCATGGATACACTGCATGAGAGCAGTACCATCCACCCTTCATCAAATGATGAAATTTCTGACAAAGGACGGAATAAAAACCATCTGCGGAGAACAAAATGCAGCGAGAGAGATGTTCGCGGTACACGATGTGGCATCGACATCAACACCTCCAGCATCGAAGGAAACAACAAACCAGTACGATCCCACTTAGTGGGGAAGAGCTCTGAAAGGGAGCCATGGCATAACTGGCAAAACAGCTGTCGTGTGACCTTACGGTCACGGGCTCGAACCATGAAAAGTAAAGTTTGGATGAGGAAGAAGAGAAGAAAGGAGTTGAAAGCTATTGAAGAATAACTGGATAGAGTTTGATTCAAGAAACCTCCTATTTATAGAAGGGCAGTAGCATAACCAACGACGCAATCAGTGCCTTTGGGAAGCGTACTGCTAGGCGCAATCAATGCTCTTTGGGAAACGAATCAGCGGCGATATGACCGCCTTTGGGGAGAATAAACCGGCAGTGCAATGAATGCCTCTGAAGATGGATTGACAGGATGGTTCCAGTCGCTTGGAGCACTGACGTCACAAGCATGACGCGATCACGAGATTTTCAAGAAAGTCAAGAGTCGGGACCGTTTCTTATCATTTTCATTCTAAGAAATGTGGGGACTATTTGTATACGGTAAAAATTAGAAAGCTCGATTTTATGGCCGATGTAGCGCTTCGCAAGCGCGTCTCCAAAGGCTCGAGGCATGGCTCGAGGTTCGACCCCGATGATTCCTAATGTTCGACCCCGAGGCAGTGCAAATTGATGATTATCATAAGAGAGCAGGAAGTTCCCAAGGCATATGATCAGAGCTGACAAAACCTGCAATTGAAGCACTAGTTTGTACCAAACTAGCAAATAGCTATACCAGCTATATTTCTTTGTAATAAATGCATCTGCACCATGTTGGGATTTCCCCTCATATATAAAGGGGATCCTTGTCATTTTGTAAGAGGAGAATATACAACACAACACTCATTACAAGAACAAGAACATTCTTTGCTCTCTAATTCAAACATACTCTCTATTTGATTCTATTGCCTACATTCGTTATCTAACTTGCATTCATTACATTCCATTAATTGTTCTTCACTTATCGCTCGTTATTGATCATAAAGAGCCGCCATCAAAGTGCTCATAATTGTTAGTGCTTCGTCGACTGCTCTTAGTTAAGAACCCAACTCGACCTCGAGGTCCCGTATATGCCAGCTCGAGGTCCCGATCCTCAGCCATTTGATTTGCTTAATACGTTATATCAAAGCTCTTATCCTATATTCTAGTCTCATACTTAACATCCATTTCTTAACAACTAGCATATAAATAAATCACGTATTTTTAGAACCACAGAATCAAATCTAATTGTAATTACCATTTTCAAGGTAAACAATTCATGTTTTACCTTTGTTACCAATTGAACTCTTATGTGCCTTAATTGAAGTTGTTGCCTCTTATGTTGCCATGTTATCTTTTCCGTAATTGCTCATTCTTAATTGAAGTCATTATTACCTTTTCCATAATTGCCTATCCATAATTGAAGTCATTATTATCTTTTCCGTAATTGCTTATCCTTACTTGAAATTATTATTATTATCCCTTCCAAAATTGCTTACCCTTGATTAATTTGCTGCTCTCTTCCGTAATTTCTCAACCTTAAATGAAGTTGTGTGATCTCTTTTCATTATTGACTTATCCTTATTTGGAATCATTGATTCATGTTATCTCTCTCTTATCATCGAATTGTACTTTTGTGGAATCATTGTTACACATTATCTCTCCTTTATTGAGCTATTCTTGTGGAGACAAGTATTGTCTGTTGTGTCGTTCATTGTGAGCTCGTTCGACCGTTTCTCTGTGTTCTGAAGTTCCTGAGCTAATTTACTTGCCGTATTCTCGGTTGTTGTTATTGTTGTTGTTGTTATTACTGTTCTACTCAGTGTTTTTTTAGCCGAGGGCTATGCACGGTTGTGGCATTGGAACTGTCTTGAGGAAATGTTTTGGCATACATGCACATGTTGTGAAAGTCATTTTATTGTGTTGTTATATTTTTGGCACGCGCGATATTGTTGGTAGTATTGTTCGGGTGTTTGCACGAGGTTTCTGTCGTGCTGTTGTTATTTTTGATATTTGCACATGCGGCGTGACAAAGCGGTCTATATATGCAGGTTTGCGCATGTGGCGAGACAAGGTGGGAACATTATTATGTACGTGCGGCGAGACAACGCGGGCATTTACTTTATTATTGCGCACGTGGTGAGACAAGGTGAGCCATGTTAGGGAATGATTTGTGATGACTTGTGATGGCTTGGGGGCATTGTTTTTATTGATATTTGTATAGTGGCGTGCCTACCTTGTGTGAGTTTTACCTTGTACATTTTGTGATGATCGTTTCTTATGTGCCATTCATTGTCTCTATTCTTACTTGTTGGCTTGAACTGTAATAGAACACTTGCACAAGTATACACATAATAATCACCCATATCGGTTTAAGAAGATGAATCCTGATGTTATTGACCATTTATATGTACTCTCGTCTACTTACCTTCTGTGTGAGAATTGTTCTATTGGCACGTGAGTTGTCCGTACAGTCATGAGTCATTCTTATTGTTGGCACGTAAGTGGTCCGTGCGGATATTAGGTATTGTCACCTTCTTGGCACGTGATTCGTCCATGCAATTATAAGTTGTAATGCGGGCACAAGGTGCCAAGTGATTAGGGTTCACGAATTGGGACCCGTGATTTATGATTTTGAGGTTTGGTACCTTGTGGAAATTCTTGGATAAACCTAGTGTGAAAAGGTTGTTCTTGTTTAGTTGTTACTTGTTTTCCTTTATTTGATTTCACCGAATTTAAGCTGTGTTCAGCTTACTCTACAGTTGTATTACCTATTGTGTCTAACTGTTGCTTTTAGTTCCTATTACAAGAATTGCATTATTATTGTCATCATACATAGCTTTATATTAATATTGTTCTCTGTTAGTTTTATATTCATAACTGTACAGGTTTATTATGTCTAGTAGGTGTCTTGATTGTCCCTCGTCACTACTCCACCGAAGATAGTCTTGATACTTATTGGGTACCGCTGTGGTGTACTCATGCTACGCTTCTGCACATTTTTGTGCAGATCTAGGTATTTCGGAGTTGGTTGATCACTAGCTAGCTGTTCGGGTCTTGCTATGGAAACTCAAGGTAAACCTGTCGTCACATTCGCAGGCCTCGGAGCCACCTTTTGTTATTGTACTTGTACTATTTATTTCTATTCTGAAATAGTTGTATTTAGGCATTTTCTAGCAAACTCAGTAGAGTTTATGACTTGTATTATCGATTTTGGGATTGTAAGCTTTGTACCGAAATCCCTATTTCATTAGTCATAGTTATTGACTAAATTTTGCCAATATTTCTGTAAGTATTAGGCTTACCTAGTCCTAAAGACTAGGTGCCGTCACGACATCCTACGAAGGGGAAATCGGGGTCGTGACAAGTTAGTATCAGAGCTCTAGGTTCATAGGTGCTACAAGTCATAAGCGAGTTTAGTAGAGTCTTGTGGATCGGTACAAAGACGTCTGTACTTATCTTCGAGAGGCTACAAAACTATTAGGACAGTTTCACTTCTTTCATTCCTATCATGCGAGTTCATTGATCTTGGAATTTGAGCCTTTGTCATTTTGTTCTCTCACAGATAGTGAAGACACGAGCTGTAGTTACCGATGACGCTTCCCCTAGAGCCGATGTTGCTAGGGGCCAGGGCAGAGGCAGAGGCCGAGGAGGAGCACGTGTCTCAGCTAGGGTACCTATTAGAGCAGCAGTTAAGGAGCCGCCAGTAGCTCTGGTTGGGGGATAGGTACTGGAGGCGCCTATTGTTACCCCCAAACTTCAGGAGACATTAGCACAACTCCTGAGCATGATTGGTGCATTGGTTCAGGCGGGGTTGATTCCGGTTGTACCAGCTACTTCACAGATCGGGGGAGGAGCTCACTCCCGCTACCCGTACTCCAGAGCAGCGAGTCCACGTTGGTCAGGTTCCAGGTGTCATGGTGACAAATCCTATTATCCCAGTCCAGCTCGTGGTTAGGGCAGCAACATCTGAGGAAGAACATCTTAGACTTGCGAGGTTCAAGAAGTATCACCCTCCTACTTTCAGTGATTTGGCTTCAGACAATGCATAAGGTTTCTAGAGGAGTAGCACCGCATTCTTCGCACTATGGGTATTGTAGAGACGAGTGGGGTTGCTTTTACTACATTCCATCTTAAGAGAGCAGCATATTAGTGGTGGCAAGCTTACGAGTTGGGTAGCTCGGTCGATGCAACTTCACTTTCATGGGCTCAGTTTTCAAAGCTGTTCTTGAGAGAGTTTGTTGACTAGGCCCTTCGGGATGCATGGCGCGTGGAGTTTGAGCAGTTGCTCAAGGGCACTATGTCAGTGTGAGAGTATGTCGTTAGATTCAGTGATTTGTCCAGACATGCGCCTACTCTGGTTCCTATAGATAGAGAGCGAGTTTGCAGGTTCATTGAAGGGGTCAATCAGGATATCTGGTTCTGCATGGCTCATGAGTTGGAGTCAGATGTTCCATTTTAGCAAGTGATAGAGAACGCTCGCCGATTAAAGGGCACGCGGGACTAGGAGAGACAGGACATGCGGGGTCAGGAGAGAGAGGTCAAGGAGGCTAAGACGCCTTGTAGACTGGAGAGATCTATTGGTCCCTATTTTGGAGGCAGGGTACGACATGATAGAGGTTTTGTGGGTCAGCCAGTTCAGTTTTCACTTCAGGATTCACACGGTGTTTCAAGTACTTATGGGTCTCAAGGTACCCGTACCAGACAACTTCTATAGCCACCCCAGCGGAGAGGTTGCTTTGAGTGTGGAGATACCAACCACATGGTGAGAGATTGTCCCAGACTCCGGACAGATATGTCACAGCGGGGTATTCAGGCTATGAGCTTTACTCTAGTTGATGATATCCCTGCACTGCCAGCTTGGGGTGCATGTCAGGCGAGTAGAGGGTGCCCAAGAGGGGAGGCCCGACCCGTTGAGGTGCTTTCTACGGTAGCTGAGGCTGTTGCACTAAATGATGTCGTACAGGTATGGTTTCGATTTGTTCTAGAGGAGCATCATTCGTATTTTTTACGGTTGTGCTTATCGGGGTGAATCCTCCTATTTTGCTTCGCATATGAGTGGATTTCGTGATTTGTACTCCGCTTATGTGTTTACCCATGTTGGAAGATTCTATAGTGGTAGACCGTGTCTATTGTTTTGTTTTTATTTATTATTGAGAGCTATAAGACTAAAAGTGCCTTTCTTTTACTCATTTCGGTAATTTTGATGTGATTTCAAGATGGTTAGTTATGATTTGTGGTTCAGATTTTCTACCGGTATGGGCGTCAGGTATGTGTTATGAGTTCGTTAGCAGAATTGAATTAATGGAAGGTTTCTGGTTGTATGATATGTATACTACTTGTTATTCAGAGCTTAGGATGGGATCCTCTCGTCTTCATGTGATTTGATATGTTTGAACCGTGCCGCGGTGGAGTTATATTAGGATGGGATCCTTGTGAATTGTTCATATACTTTGATTCTTCCTTCTTAAATTGATTCATAGTATGGTACTGATGGGGAGTGGTGCTTGTCGGGCTTGTTTGCTAGTTCTTTTGTGTGTTTCCTTGTATATTCAGTCATATTCGCGTTGTGCTTATTGGGTTTTAGCTTACGAGGTATGTGCCCAGGTGGCGTTAGATGTGACTTTTTGATTTGAGTGAATAGTCATGTCATCTTCATGTTTCTTGCATCGATGTCGGTGTTGTGGAGGTTTGTGACAGGGTTCTAGCTGATATGAGGTTAATTCCCGGTGTTGGGTTTGATTATGGACAGTTATTGTGGTTAGAAATGTTTCTATGGGCATATGTGTGATGGGTTACGTCGTGTGGTTGTACCTGGTGGGTATAGGCATGAGTTGTTGCAGCTAGTTGAGGCTGATACCGTGTAATGATATAGGAATCGGGTCTTTTGGAAATGATCGGAAGGTGAGAGAATTGGTTCTAAGGTTATCAGTGTGGGTGGAAGAAATAATTTTCAGTTAGGATGGTGTCGTTGGGCCTATGTGGATTGAGGTGATGTGGGATCACCCGCGAGTATATGTATGGGGAGTACATTTAATGATTTGAGGACTACAGAACGATTCTTGGCACGTTCGAGGGTTTGTTTAAAAGGGGGAGAATGTAATAACCCGACCGGTCGTTTTGAGAATTAGCATCCTGTTTGGTGAATTAAGGTCTCGAGCAGCTTCGTATTGAGTACTATGACTTGCGTGTGTGGTCGAGTTTGGACTTTGGATGATTCGAGATTGATTTGGAAGAATGATCCTTGTTTTAGAAGCTTAAGTAGTGAGAGTTGACCGGAGATTGACTTTGTGTAGATGACTCCAAAATGATGTTTTGGTGATTCCAATAGATTCGTATGGTGATTTTGGACTTAGGTGTGCGTCTAGATTTATATTTGGAGGTCCGTAGGGTAATTTGAAGCACATTGGCGAAAATTGGAAAGTTGAAGTTTTGGGAGGTTGAGCGGTTTGAAAGAGAGTTGACTTTGATGATATCGGGTTCGAATTTCCATTTTGGGAGTTGGTATAGCTCTGTTGTATCATTTGGGAGTTGCATGCAAAATTTGACGTCATTCCGGGTTGATTTGATATGTTCAGCACGAGTTTTGGATGTTGGATGATGTGAAAGTTCAAAAGTTCGATTCGAGGTACGATTCGTAGTTTCGACGTTTTTTGATATGACTTGAGGCCTCGAAAAGGTCCGCATTGTGTTATTGAACTTGTTGGTATATTCGGACGGGGTCTCGGAAGCCCCAGGTATATTTCGGACGGGTTTTGGATCATTTTGATCATGTTGGGTGAGGCTGGTATTGGGCAGTTCTAGTACGGTCGCACCTACGGACCACTGGGTGCAAGTGTGATGGTCGCAGAAGCGAGATTGAAGGCGCAGAAGCAGAAGTTGGAAGGCTGAGGCTGGACGTAGAAGCGGATTTTGATGCGCACCTGCGACATCGCATGTGCGGTGCTTGGAAGTGCAGAAGCGATTATTTGCGCTGATGCGGAATATAACCTCGCACCTGTGACGTTGCAGAAGCGGAATTCTTCCACAGGTGTGAGAGGTTAACTGGCCAGTGAAGGCCGCAGATACATCCAATGTCTCGCAAATGCGAGTTTGCGGGTGCGCAAATCCTGTTCGCAAAAGCGAAAATACCTGGGCAGAATCATATAAGTCGAGGGTTTGGCCATTTTCTTCATATTTTGGGTTTTACACTACGGATTTGGGCGATTTTGGAGGGGTACCTCATGAATTTGATCTAGGTAAGTGTTCCTTAACTGAAAATGAGTATATGTCTTGATTTCATACATATTTATATCATTAAATTGGTGAATTGAAAGGAAGAAAATGGGAAATTTTGTAAAAATCTTTCAAAATGTAAAATGAGGATTTGGATGGAGAATCGATATCGGAATTTGATAATTTTGGTATGGTTGGACTCATATCGGAATGGGTGGTCGGGTTTTGTGAATTTTATCGGGTTCCGAGGTACGGGCCTGAGGGTTGACTTTTTAGTTTAAATCAAAGATCGAAAATTTATAATATGCAATTGTTTCCTATGACTTTTATTTATGATTTGAAGTTATTTTGGCTAGATTTGAGCCATCTGGAGGTTGTTTCGCTCGAGAAGGTCATTTTAAAGTATCGATCTAGCTTTTTTGAGGTAAGTATCTTACCTAACTTTGTATGAGGGAACTACCCCTTAGGATTTGAGTTATTTGTGCTAATTGTGTCATGTGAAGGGCATGTACGCGAGGTGACAAGTATGTACCCGGGCTTAATTGTGGAAATTTGACCATTTAGGGCCTTAGGTTCTTATGTTCATTAGATATTTAAGTTTTTTTATCGTTTAAACCCTTCATTTACTAAATTTACTCTTACGTGTCTTATTTGGAATTTATTTGATTCATGTTTTACCTTTGTTGCCAATTGAACTCTTATGTGCCTTACTTGAATTTGTTGCCTCTTTTGTTGCCATGTTATCTTTTCCATAATAGCTCATCCTTAATTGATGTCATTATTATATTTCCCGTAATTGCCTATCCTTAATTGAAGTCATTATTTTCTGTTCCTTAATTGCTTATCCTTACTTGAAGTTATTATTATTATCCTTTCCGAAATTGCTTACCCTTAATCTAATTTGTTGTTATCTCTTCCGTAATTGCTCAAACTTAAATGAAGTTCTGTTATCTCTTTTCATATTGACTTATCCTTATTTGGAATCATTGATTCATGCTATCTCTCTCTTATCGTTGAATTGTACATTTGTGGAATCATTGTTACACGTTATCTCTCCCTTGTTGAGCTATCTTGTTGAGACCAGTATTCCTTGTTGTGTCTTTCTTTGTGAGCTTGTTCTACCGTTTGTTTGTGTTCTGAAGTTCCTGAGCTGATTTACTTACCATATTCTCGTATTATTGTTGTTGTTGCTGTTGTACTCAATGTTGTTGAGCCGAGGGCTATGCGTGGTTGTTGTATTGAAACTGTCTTGAGGAAATGTTGTGGCATATGGGCACATCTTGTGACAGTTATTTTATTATGTTGTTATATTTTTGGCACACGTGATATTGTGGGGAGGATTGTTCGGGTGTTGGCACGAGGTTTCTGTGTGCTGTTATTACTATTGATATTTACACATGCGGTGTGACAAGGCGGTCTATATATATGGGTTTGCGCATGTGGCGTGACAAGGTGAGAATATTATTATGCACGTGCCGCGAGACAAGGCGGGTATTTACTTTATTATTGCGCACGTGGCGAGAGAAGGTGGGCTATGTTGGAGAATGATTTGTGATGACTTGTGATGGCCTGGGGCATTGTTGTTGTTGATATTTGTGTAGTGGCGTGCCTACCTTGTGTGAGTTTTACCTTGTACATTTTGTGGTGATCGTTTCTTATGCGCCACTCATTGTCTCTATTCTTACTTGGTTGCTTGAACTGTGACAGATCACTTGCACAAGTATACACGTAATTAATCACCCATATCTGTTTAAGAAGATGAATCCTGATGTTATTCACCATTTATATGTATTCTCGTCTACTTGCCTTCTGTGTGAGAATTGTTCTATTGACACGTGAGTTGTCCGTGCAGTCATGAGTCATTCTTATTGTTGGCACGTGAGTGGTCTGTGCGGATGTTAGGTATTGTCGCCTTCTTGGCACGTGATTCGTCTGTGCAGTTATAAGTTGTAATGTGGGCACAAGGTGCCAAGTGATTAGGGTTCATGAATTGGGACCCGTGATTTTGTGATTTTGAGGTTTGGTACCTCGTTGAAATTCTTGGATAAATATGGTGTGAAAGCGGTTTCTTATTGAGTTATTTCCCATTTTCCATTATTTGGTTTCACCGACTTTAAACTGTGTTCAGCTTACTCTACAGTGGTATTACCTGTTGTGTCTCGTTGCTAACTATTGCTTTTAGTTCCTGTTACAAGCATTGTATTATTATTGTCATCATGCGTAGCTTTATATTAATATTGTTCCCTGTTAGTTCTATGTTCATACTTGTTCAGGTCGTTTAGTCTAGTGGGTGTCTTGACTGTTCCTCGTCACTATTCCACCGGCGTTAGTCTTGATACTTACTTGGTACCGCTATGGTGTACCCATGCTATACTTCTGCACTTTTATTTACAAATCCAGGTATTTCGGAGTTGGTTGATCACTAGCTAGTTGTTCGGGTCTTGCCGTGGAGACTCAAGGTAAACCTGTCGTCGCATTCGCAGGTCTCGGAGTCACCTTCTGATATTGTACCTGTACTGTTTATTTTTATTCCGAAACAGTTGTATATAGGGATTTTCTAGCAAACTCAGTAGAGCTTATGACTTGTACTACTGGTTTAGGAATTTTAAGCTTTGTACAGAAATCTCTATTTCATTATTCGTAGTTGTTGGTTAAATTTTGCCAATATTTCTGTAAGTGTTAGGCTTACCTAGTCCTAAAGATTAGATGCCTTCACGACATCCTACGGAGGGAAAATCGAGGTCAGGGCATTAATCTATATCTATATCTATATTATATTAAAAGCACAAAGCGCCTTAGCAAAATATCATTCGCCTTTTTTACCCTTTAAAACATAGAGTTCACATTGGACAATATGGTAATTTGAGTATTTCATTAATATTTAAAAATATTCATTTAAATAATTTAGTTTTTCCCCCCTGTTATTAATAATCTTGGAATGTTTACGAGATTATTTGGTAAATTTTTCCTGAATTATTTGTTATTAAATTATGCCTTGATTATTTGGTAAAAATTTTCGTGACGTTTCTTACACAAAGGTAATTAATGAAAAAAAAACCCTACATTTTCACTCTCATTAAGTGACACTATCTCTACTGGACTTTGTTAGATTCCCTGTACTCTTTGGAGTAGTAAATGACTTATTATGTTTGCCTTAATTATTTAGTAAATTTTTTTTTTTACGTTTCTTACACAAGGAAAGTTAATAAATTTTTCTCTATCGGACTCCTTACAAAGCTAATTTCTTACACAAATTTACTTTATATAATTCCTTTAGTGTGTTAAATTGTGTACCATAATACTTCTACAAAAGAAGTTACAATGTCACAATTTAATCGTCGGACTTCGTCCTACCCCAACACCGCAATTTCAGGTTTTGTTTCTTTTACTAATATCAACATCTTTTGCTACTTCATATTATGCAAGCACACATGCACCAGTTTTTAGTATTGAATCAATAATTTATCTAGTGTTGCATCAAGAGATTTTTATTATACAATTTTTTGTTTCATGTTTTGGAGTTGGCTAATTTTACTTGTCACATAGTTTAAAATTTTAATACAGGTTATTGAACAATTGCAATTCATCACAGAAAATCAGTTAGGCATTCGATCTAAGTCTTATTACTTAAATATTAGTATTAATTTTCCTTTGTTATATAATTAATCATACTTATTGTTATGCCAGCTCAAGATGCTTGTTTTAAAAAAAATTAAAAATTAGATTATCTCCTTTAATTACGTATAATATTAATACTACATGATTTACAATTGTGTTATTTACAGCTGTCATGCTTGAATCACTCAGATTTCAACAATTATATTCGTTCGGGTAGACAACTTCCTTATATCATAAAAATAAACAATTATTGAATTAGTGATAACTTATAAAATTCTAATGCATGCTTTATTTTAGGTACACCTGTAATACCCAGACCAATGTGGCCCAATTAATAACCTAAGAGAATCTGATTTATGTTGCGTAATACGAATTTAGTGTTTGGGAGTGAAAGAGTAAAAGGCTTTAACATTAAAACAAATCAAGGCATCCGAAAATTGTGACATTAGTTGATGAAGAGGTAATTATTATTTTATATCAATATTTTATTTCATGTCTTTTCATATTATAGTTCTGACCATCAGATTAACTTAAAGTGAAACTTTTTACAGGGAATAAAAATTCGCTACACTTTTCAATGGTTATATTGAGAAGTGGAAAAATCATTTACAGCAAAACAAGATCAGTTATATGATAAATGGACGCATCAATAGTGCAATCCTAATTTCCAATCAGTGCACAAGGAGCTTGAGATTAGATTTAAGGAGAATACTTTAGTTGAAGAAAGCAACAATCACTTTTCGACCATTGATTTTTCAAATAATTTTATTTCATTCGATAAGGCGTCAAATTGCACTAATGGAACAATTTTTGGTATGTTCTTTAGATTTCATCTGGTAAACTTTCACTAAATATATAATTAATGGTTTGCTTCTTTCGCCTTATTAATTTTTAGTTATTAGTAATTTACATATATTTATTTTAATATTCTTTCTAGATATAGTTAAAATTTTAGTGGATGTTAAACCCTCCACGGGAAAAGGTACAAAGAAACAAAGGGAGATAGTGCTTATTGACGAGATGTAAGTTTGAAGTGTAACAATCCGACCAATCGTTTTGATTTGGAAGGGTTCGGGTTGAAATCGGAACACTTGATTCCTTAGTTTGGCTTTAAAAGGCTAAGTTTGGCTTCAGTCAACATTTTGAGTAAACGACCTATAAATCGGGATTTGATGGTTCCAACAAGTTTGTATAATAATTTCGGACTTGGGCGTATGTTCGAATAGGGTTTTGGATGACCCGGGAGCTTTCGGCGCCTAATAGTGAAAGTTGGCTCATGGAAGGTTTTGGAGTTCTTTATATTTGTTTTGGAGTAGGTTTTGGTGTTATCGAGGTCCGTTTGGCATTTTGAGCCTGTGAATAGTTTCGTATAGTGATTTAAGACTTGCACGCCAAATTTGGTATAATTCCGAGTAGTTTAAGTATGCTTCAGCGCGTTCGAAGTAAGTTGGAAAAACTTGAAGTTCATAAGTTGATACAATTCGGTTTGGGGTGTGATTCTTAGTTTTGATATTGTTTTACGTGTTCCGAGGGTTCGACCGAGTTCGTTTTATGATTTCAAACTTGTTGGTATATTTGGGTTGGGACCCGGGTACCTCGGGTGTTAATCAGACTAGGCACGAACCAAGTTTTGACTTAGGAGCAGCTGCTGAAGCACCAGGCATATGGTGTAATCGCATCTGCGGAGGGCTAGTAGATGGTGCGAGCTTGCAGAAGCGGCCCAGCAAGAGCTGCCCCGGAATTGCAGATGCGGGCGACAGTACGCACCTGCGAACATGCAGGTGCGATGGATGAAACTGCAAAAGCAGCCAAAGCCGCAGGAGCGGCACCCGCATCGCAGGAGCGGTCCCGCTGAAGCGGGCCAGAGGTCCGTAGATGTGGAAGAAGGCTAACTGGGCAAGGGCCGCATCTGCGATGATTTTTTTGCAGATGCGGAGCCGCAGAAGTGGCCAACCCTCTGCAGGTGCAAAAATCGCAGGAGGCAGAATGGTTTATTTAATGCGGGACTTAGGCTACTTTGACTCATTTTCTTTCGTCTCTTGGGCGATTTTGGAGCTCTTGGAGGGGGGGTTTTCACCTAGCACTTTGAGGTAAGTAATTCCTATACACTGTGAGTTAAATACAAAGATTATGGGTAGATTTTAACATGTAAAATTGTGAAAATCAAGGGTTTAGATGAAAAAAATTAGGTTATGATAAAAATGGGATTTAACCACAAAAATGGTTATGAAATTGAGTGAAGATTATATATTTGAGTTCGTGCGGTTATGGATAACAACTTTCTTCAAAAATTTCCGGAATCCGAGCACGTGAGCCCGGGGATGAATTTTAGGAACCTTTCAATTAGGGGTGGCAAATGGGCGGTCGGGTCGAATATAAGCGGGTCAAAACGGGTAATTTAAAAAAAAAGAAGATAAATTATCCGACCCGACCCGTATTTGAGACCGATAAAAAATGGGTTTATCCGGCGGATAATATGAATATCTATGTTATCCATTGCTTCTTAAATATGATCACTTATGAGAAAATATTTAGTTTTCCAAACTTGAGGAACTCTATCTGAGGCTTTACAAATCTAAAAGTTAAACACATTAGTTATCCATTGGTTATCCATTTGGTTAACCATTTTCTAAGTGGATAATATGGTTCTTTTTCCATATTCGACCCATTTTTAAATAGTTCATTATCCAACCCATTTTTGGATGGATAATATAGATGGATAACTGTTTTCTTTTAACCATTTTGTCACCTCTACATTCAATTGGGGTTGGGTAATCACACTAATAGTTAAAATATGAACTTTTGAACATGTATTGAATAAGTTATACAACATTTGACTAGTTTCGAATTGTTCGGCATCGAGTTGAGGCTTAAGAGTGAATTTGAGGCCGGAAAGCGAGCTTTGAGATAAGGTAAGTCTCTTGCCTAACCTTGTAAGAGGAAATTTACCCCATAGTTGATTTAAATTAATATTTGCTCTAATTGCGGGGCTACGTATGCACGAGGTGACGAGAGCCTGTGCGTAGCTACTATTTATGCTTATGTCCGGGTAGTTTAGGACCCAAATCATGAGTTATTTGTAATATTTGCACCTACTTATTAATCAAAATTCCTAAATTATATTAGAACTTGTTAGAGGAATTGTGAACGACCGAATTTCACTTGCTTGAATTGTGAGCAGATTACTTGACCGTTAATAGAAATTGTATTACATTGTGTATTAGCCTTGTTATAACGTTTAAGTCAAATGCATATAAAGTATCCTCTCTTTTTATGGAGCGGGCCGAACGCTTCGACAGTAGAATAGATGCATCTATGGATCGTACCGCACATCCCTCGGCAGTGTACACGTTATTCTGGATCGGGCCATACTACCTCGGCATAATTCGTGCTTCATAATACTCGGAGCTTAATCATACTTGATATTATTTGTGGTTTGTGAGGTTACAAGTATCAATGATAGGAATTTACATGGAAAATAATTATTTGTGAAAGAATTAATTGTTCCTACTTGCTAATGAGTTATTATTATTATTCACGTATCCCATGTTCATTTAAAATTTCTGTATTCATATTACTAGCCCATAGTTAGTGTCGTCATCGACCCCTCATCACTACTTTTTCGAGATTAGACTTCATATTTACTGGGTACAAGTTATTTATGTACTCACGCTATACTTCTGCACTGACAGTGCATGATATGAGGCAGGTGCATCTGGCAATCACACCGGCGCGTATCCTCGTTACCCGAAGGCCTAGTGGTGAGCTACTTCCTGAGTCGTTCTACAGCACCTAGTGTCTCTCCTTTACATTTATTTTTGTCTATTTCTATTTCAGACAGTAGCTAGAGTTTTGTATATTCTATTAGTGCTCACACAGTTTTGACACCAGGTCTTGGCATACACTAGTAGACTTGTGGTTTTGAATTATTACTGTGGTTATGATTTGCACTCAGCTGCTTTCGTTCTATGTATTTAAAGTTGTTGTTCCTAAATCTTTTAATTAAGGAAAATCTAATTACTTGAAAATTTATTAAAAAGGGAAATCGCGTGGTTAGTTTACTGCCGGCTTGCCTAGCGGTGGCGTTGGACCCCATCACGGTCTATAAGAGAATTGGATTGTGACAACATGGTATCAGATCACTAGGTTCACGTAGGTCTCACAAGTTATGGGAAGGCCTCATAAAGTCTTGCGGATCGGTGCGGAGACGTCCGTACTTATCTTCGAGAAGCTATAGGGTGTTAGGAAACTACTCTTTCTTCATCTCTTATCGTTCAGTTGATGTGGTACTAAATATCTTTCTCTTATTCTCTCACCAGATGGTGAGAACGCGCACAACTGATGTTCCAGAGCAGGGAGGAGCTACTCCCCCTATTACTAGAGGCCGAGGCAGAGGCCGAGGAAGGGCTCCTGCCCATGGTAGAGGACGAGGAATTCCCAGAGTTGCTCCGGCTATGCCACTAGCGGATCCAGTAAAGGATCCTATTATTAAGGAACAGGGCGAGGTGCCTGTAGCAGAGCCAGCCCCGGTAGATTTCATGTCAGCACCGGGATTCTATGAGGTCATGGGCCGTATGCTTCGGTTCACAGATACTATGACTCAGGCTGGTTTATTTCCAACAGACTCAGCCGCATCGCAGGTGGGAAGGGGAGCACAAACTCCTACCGCTTAGGCGCCTAGGCATGCAACTGCCGTATGTCAGACCCCGGGCGCACTACCCGTGGGCGGAGCTTAGCCAGTTGCAGCAGTCATCCCTAAGCCCAGACCAGCTGCGGCTAGTGAGCCACAAAAGCTATTGGACAGATGGACCGGGTTACATACTCCTGTCTTTGGAGGTGAGCAACATGAGGATCCCCAGGACTTTATTGATCGGTGCAGGGACAGACTACACAGCATGAGGATATTGGAGTCCCATGGGGTGGACCTTGCTACTTTCCAGATGGAGGGCAGGGCCCGTAGATGGTGGCAGTCCTATCTTCTTGGCAAACCAGCAGATTCTCCTCCCATGACTTGGGACTGGATCACCTGTATCTTTTTGGATAGGTATATTCCACCCTCTCAGAGGGAAGAGTTGCAGTTTCATTTCGAGCAGCTCCAGCAGGGTCAGATGTCAGTGACCGACTATGAGGCGAGGTTCTCTAAGTTGTCTCGCCATGCACTTATGATACTTCCTACTGATGCAGAGAGAGTGTGGAGGTTTGTTGCTAGATTGTACACTGGTATTCAGGCCACTATGGCCCGAGAGGTCGAGATGGGGACTTCTTACGAGCTAGTTGTGGAGATAGCTCGGATGATCGAAGGTGTACGTCAGTGTAGCCGAGAGCAGGCTACGAGGGATAAGAGGTGTCGATATTTTGGAGAGTTCAGAGGTGCCCCGACTGGGATTAAAGGTCAGTTCGTGAGGGGTCAGTCCTGCAGGCCCGCATATCCAGCACCGCCGCCTCCTCAGGGTGCTCCAGTGCGACCCCATTTCAGTGCCATCCCAGAGAGTTCTTACTGCCCACCAGCTATTCAGGGTTCTTCCAGTGGGTATTCAGGCCATCAGGATAAGACTTCAGGTCAACAGTCCACCATACCGAGAGGTTGTTTCGAGTGCGAGAATCCGAGTCATGTGCGTAGGTTCTGCCCCAGGCTTCGGGGCAAGGCAGTGCAGCAGGGTCAGCAGCCTATGATTTCAGCACCAGCTGCCCCACCTGCCGTCCGGCCGCCCAGAGGAGGAGGGCAGGTGGGTAGGGGCCGTCCTAGAGGTGGAGACCAGTCAGGTGGCGATCCAGCTAGGTTCTATGCTTTTCCAGCCATACCAGATGCAATGGCCTCAGATGCCGTGATCACAGGTATTATTTCTATCTGCGGTAAGGATGCTTCAGTACTATTTTATCCAGGCTCTACATATTCATATGTCTCATCTCTGTTTGCTCATTTCCTAGGTGTTTCTTGTGAGTCCATGGGTGCTCCTGTTTATGTGTCCACTCTTGTGGGCGATTCTGTTGTTGTGGATCCTGTGTTGTTACATTCTGTGTTTATGAGTGTTGCAGCCAAGTATACGCGGTCGTCAAGTAATAAAGTGACTAGAAGTCGGATGTCGAACCCACGAGGACTTGTGATTAACTATTAACTAAATTAGACTTTCTTAATTATCTAAACAAGGATTAGCCTAGAAGTATTTGATGCTAAAGTAATTAAACTAAGATGAAAATAAGTAATGAACTTTAAACAGAGGAAGAGAAGATTTTTATATTATCAATGTGATGAAAACGATCTAGGGTTATGGGCTATATAACATTCCTATTGTATTCTTCAATTGAATTGAGTAACTAATTTATCTAGTTTATTGGTTAACAGGGTTAATATTGCTCATTAGAATCTGTCGAGTTCTTACTCGCCTATTCAAGCTAACCTAACTCCTACATGTCTATGGAATTAGAACTAACAAGAACGCATTTATAATTCCTGTAAATTAACCAAGCAAGGCAATTAGGTATATGTCTATCCTAACCGCGAATCCGTTCCCCAATGCCCAGGTTCAAAAACTTGCTCTACTCAACCCTATATGCAATCTAGAATTCCCACTTTCGAGTTCAACTCTAGATTCGTAGATAGTATTCAATTGGTGATCAAGCAATCAAATAATTAAGTGCAGGATTAAATAAATAAACCAATATGATAAACTAAGAAATCAAAATCAATATCCGAATAACAATAGTCATGAAAGAACCACAATCCTAGAAGGTGAAGTTTAGCTCCACATAGACATGGTAACAAAACAACAAATCATACAAAGAAACATAAAAATTACTAAGTTTGATGGAAGAAAAGATGGAACTTGATGAATTCCGGCCTCCACGACGGCTCTATGCTTGTGTTTTCCTCTCAAAAACGTCCTCTCCCCAAAAAATATGTATAGTCTTGCTTTTATACATGTTGGGTAGGTCTAGGGCCGAATAAACCGAGTCCCGGGCGAAATAGGACACAATTCACATCACCGGTGCCCAGCCCGGCGCCAGGCGCCCTCCATAGCACCCCAGTTTTTGAGCTACTGTTTTCAGCGCCACAGGTGGCGCCAGGCGCTGCCTGTGGCGCCCAACTAGCTTCTTTTCCGATTTTGTCCGTTTTAGCTTCGAACCTTGCATGTTTTGCCCCCACTTGCTCCAGAAACATTCCTACAAGTAAAAACACTTCAAATTAATATAATTCATAGCATTTAACATCCCAAATTCATAAACAAGATGAAAATATGAGGCGATATACATAAAAATATATATACTTTAAGCTAAATATCAACACCCCACACTTAGACTCTTGCTCGTCCTCGAGCAATGGGACAATCTAATAAATCCCCAACTACGTACAAAGTTCAATCATAGAGGAGCACTTTAACTTTTAACCACACACTATACCCTTGACTATGACCAATACCGGCACACAAGCATGAACACACAAAATTTTACATTCTTCCCGATTAAGCATGCCCAAGTATAATATTTCAATTCAATAAATTCCAACAACCTATTCGTCACCACCCAACCTCAAAAGTTGACTGGCAACCACTAAGCACCCTCAATTCATGCGCTTACCCAACAAGAAAGTTTACAACATTACCAATCATTCATGAGATCATGTGCCCTCATCAACAAACAAAAGAGTGACTATAAATTGGTCCACACATTCAAATATGCTTTTAAATATAGATTAAGGACATCACACAATTGAACAAAATTCGCTCACTCTCACAAAAAATTCATATGCATCCCGTGGTCGTACCATAAGCTTGCCCGTAGTGTATATCTCTACTAATTTAAGCTAGCCAAATCTAGGATCAATTAGGACTTTTAGGTTGTAATATAGGCTAAGGGACGGGTAGGATACATTTAGGAATAGTGGCTAACCCTCCTAAGCACTTTAATACACTACATTTACAGTTCAAGCACATACTCTTCTCAACCAAACTTGCAATATACCACATACCCCTCTTTTCAATTAAGCACTTCTCTATTTTTCACTAGCACAAATCAATAAGGATTGGAGGTGTTTATTTTTCTACATTATTTGAACAATCATATATTTTTTTCTCTTTTTCTTTAAATTCTTCTTTCTCTTTTTTTTTTCTTTTTCTTCACACACTCCATACAATAAAGTTCATCGGCTAGTGACCTTTAAATTCAACTTTAGTGCACCAACGGGCCCTTCCACGGTTCCACTCAAAAGCTACTCCCCAATCTCTATCCTTACTTCTTTTAGCGACTAAGTGCCTTAGGAGGTAAGGGTTCAATCAATATCAAATTAAGAACAAAATAGAGGTATGGCTTGTAATGTGGGTGCCAAAAGAAAGGTCTATAGGCTCAAAGGGGCTAGCAACGGAAAATTCTATTATTATGTGACAAGCACATCCATGATCAAGCAAGAAAATGCCTACGTCATCTCCTAGATTAGCACAACTTACAATTTCGTTTCAATTAACACACGGGGCAAGTTCTAGACTACACAGGATAGCATAGAAAATCACGAATCCTCACACACGTTGCACATGACTAAATCAAGACGGTTCTCTTCAACTCTCAAGTCAAGCAAGCTCAATTAAATGAGAAATTTAAGCAATATTGCACTACTTGGCATACAAGTCAAACAACTGAGAACAGGCGTCACAAAATAGGCTATTTACTTTACTTAGGCTTCACAATTCAAACCAAATATACGAGAAAACAGAATGTATGTCATAGCCTAATGTGCCAGCATCAACCATGTCAATGAGTATCTCAGAGCGACTCAGTTTCTTCCTAAACTACTCCTAAAAAAATAGAATTAAAGTACCCGGTTCGAGCTACACCCTTGGAAAAGAACCGGCGCCCAAAGAAAAACCAAGGGATACTACCTAACTATCCTAAAAAAAACTTTTTGGCATTTTTAATCGGACTTTTATCCCTAAAGAAATTGTCCAAAAGATCCATCGTCGGGAAAAGTCCGAACTTTTTCTAAATTTTTTTTTTAACAAAAACTACTACACTAAGAACGAGTACTACAACTACACTAAGATAGCACAGAAAATCACCCAGACAATCTCCTCACCCCACACTTAAAATTGTGCAATGTCCTCGATGCACACTAAAAATAACAAGAGGGTAAAAGAAACTCCCTGGTAGGCCAAAGGCCGAAGAATTAGCAGCTCACGGGATACTCAGACTTCTCCCTGGTATGATCCCTTGTGCGGGTACCTCACACTTAGTTTCAACCACCTGCTCGCTTTTGCACATGCCTCTTGGCTGTGATTCCATGCTCGTACTCCTACAAAATATAAAAATAATACTACAAAAAAAAATATTAACACAATAAAATAAAATAAAAGAAAAGAAAAAAAATTGGGTTGCCTCCCAACAAGCGCCTTATTTAACTTCGCGGCACGACGCCATCACTTTCACCACTTTTCTTCCACTTTGAGGATATGAATTGCGCCGCCAGTTTTGCATCAATTTTTGTGTCACGTTCTAGGGGCGGTGGTGTAAAAATAAAGGAACCAAGTAGTAGGTATCGCATCTTGCACTTCTTGGCCTTTAAGTGAGGAATGTCGTTTTGTCTCCTTGGTGTGGCAAATTTCAGAATATAAACACTTTGTTCCTCATCTATTGACTCCTCCATATGCTCGAATGGATCAACTTCTATGTCACCAACCAAACATAATGTTGAAAAGTGTTTAGAATGAGGTCCAATACGCTCCAACTCCAGAATTGCATTATTTTTGACATCCTCAATTTTGACCTCTTCGTCAACTTTGGCATCATTAATAATATTTTGGTCGAATAGTTGGAATTCCTCTTTCCACTCCACAAGCTGGCCAGTATCCACAAAAATTGGTTGTAGGGCATCAGACGCCTCAACCTTTTTATTCAATTGAGCATGCAAGTCATGGATATCTGAGCCAAATTGGTCTATCTCTTGCCTGAGCTCAGTTCTTGCTTCTATTAGTTGTTCTGTCATATTTGAAAGACCATCACAGAGAAACTCATGAGATTTTATAAGTTGAGCTTGTTCCTCTAGCCAAGATTGGCTCACTATATCTGCTTCTTCAAAATTATTTTCTGGTGGGAACTCGCTCTCTTCAGCCACTTCCTCCGCCTCGGCCTTCATTCTCATGATTGCTGCACTAATTCTTGTGCAGCCTTTCGATTTTCATCTTGTAGCTCGACTACTTGCCTCATCATGTCCATAATATGAGCCATGCTTTCCATATCCTCCACTTCCTTGCTCCTATCAAACTCAGAAATATTATTAGAAACATTATAATAAGAACTCTGAGAAGGATAATAAGAATTAGGACAACCATCCCAATGGCCACCTTGACCACCACACATATTAAAAAAATTTCACACATCAAATTGAGATGCACAATTTTGTCACAAGTGTGGTCCTCCACAATATGGACAATGATCACCATAATAAGAATAACCAATATTCGACCAATTATCATTCCAAGATGCCATATCAACAAAGATAATAAAATATTAAACTAAGTTAAAAATAAAAAAAATAAAAACTTGAATAGGCAAGAAGTAAAAATCCAATCTAGTAGAATAGTTAATTTCTAAGTCCCCGGCAACGGCGCCAAAAACTTGTTGCGGCCAAACGCACACGCAAGTATACGCGGTCGTCAAGTAATAAAGTGACTAAAAGTCGGATGTCGATCCCACGAGGACTTGTGATTAACTATTAACTAAATTAGACTATCCTAATTATCTAAACAAGAATTAAACCTAGAAATATTTGATTCTAAACTAATTAAAATAAACAAAAACAAATAATGAACTTTGGACAGTGAAAGAGCAGATTTTTATGATATCAATGTGATGAAAACGATCTAGGGTTATGGGCTATCTAACATTCCTATTGTATTCTTCAATTGAATTGAGTAACTAATTTATCTAGTTTATTGGTTAACAGGGTTAATATTGCTCATAAGAATCTGTCGAGTTCCTACTCGCCTATTCAAGCTAACCTAACTCCTATATGTCTATGGAATTAGAACTAACAATAACGCATTTATAATTCCTGTAAATTAACCAAGCAAGGCAATTAGGTATATGTCTATCCTAACCGCGAATCCGTTCCCCGATGCCCAGGTTCAAGAACTTGCTCTACTCAATCCTATATGCAATCTAGAATTCCCACTTTCGAGTTCAACTCTAGATTCGTAGATAGTATTCAATTGGTGATCAAGCAATCAAATAATTAAGTGCAGGATTAAATAAATAAATCAATATGATAAACTAAGAAATCAAAATCAATATCCGAATAACAATAGTCATGAAAGAACCACAACCCTAGAACGTGAAGTTTAGCTCCACATATACATGGTAACAAAACAACAAATCATATAAAGAAACATAAAAATTACTAAGTTTGATGGAAGAAAAGATGGAACTTGATGAATTCCGGCCTCCACGGCGGCTCTATGCTTGTGTTTTCCTCTCAAAAACGTCCTCTCCCCAAAAAATATGTTTAGTCTTGCTTTTATACGTGTTGGGTAGGTCTAGGGCCGAATAAACCGAGTCCCGGGCGAAATAGGACACAATTCACGTCACCGGCGCCCAGCCCGGCGCCAGGCGCCCCAATTTTTGAGCTACTGTTTTCAGCGCCACAGGTGGCGCCAGGCGCTGCCTGTGGCGCCCAACTGACTTCTTGTCCGATTTTGTCCGTTTTAGCTTCAAACCTTGCATGTTTTGCCCCCACTTGCTCCCGAATCATTCCTACAAGTAAAAACACTTCAAATTAATATAATTCATAGCATTTAACATCCCAAATTCACGAAACAAGATTAAAATATGAGGCGATATACATAAAAATATATATACTTTAAGCTAAACATCATATACCAAAACAATTGAAGAATAATCGGGTACGAGACTACAAGCTAAACTATTATCACAAAATAAATTATAGTATTATTCAATTTTTGATTCAGTCATATCAATAAATAGCAAAATTATAAAAGTATATACTAATTAGATGGCGTTCTTCTTCTACATATAAATTGTTGAGGTTTTAAGCTAAATAGGTTTAAAAGAGGGTGAATGGGAAATGGAAGGAAAATGAAAATTTTAAGTTTCCCTGCTTGACAAAGAGACATTGTCCCATATTGGAAGAGAAAAGGTTTTTGATGGATATATTTACAATTGCACTTCTTCTAGCTCTTAAAGAGTTAAGAAAAAGGCAAGCCTCGCGCCGTCGTCGTCGCTCGCTCAACTTCGGTCAAATGATTGATTGATTAATTTTTTGGACAAAATTTATTTGTTAATAGCAAATATTAACAGAAATCCAACGAAATATTAATATTAAATCCAACGAAAATATTAAACATTTTTTCCGTTATCCGTTTTTAGTTTTCCGATTTTGTAACGGAAATTAACCCCCCTATTCAATTTCCTTTTTATTGTTGCGTAAATAACCATTTATGTTATGGGATTTATCTTATGATCGTTTTACATAAACAGCCATTCTGAAGAGTTGCACCTCTTCAGTTTGAGCTAAACATTGGCTATAAATACCAGTCCATTCTCTCAGATTTTCCATACGATTCCTGAGTTTTCCTCCTTTCTTCTGCATTGTTTTAACTTCAAAGAAAGCAACAGTAAGTGTAATTTGCTAACGAACTTTGTGTTCGCTGAAACACTGGGGTTTGAAGTACCACTACACAGTGTGTAATTCGTTCGATCCTGGGAGGAAATAATTCATAACTTCGGGTGCTAGGAGGGGGTTAAATTTCTTAAGGGAACACTGTGAAGTCAATGGGCTCGGATTAACTTCTGTTTCGTTTATATTTCTATTTATATATTATTTTATTTTTTCCAAAATTATTTTACAAATACAGTTTAATAACATAAATTTCGTAAGAAGATAAATAATACAATTAACTTGTTCCAGGACATATACAGTTTAATAACATAAAATGCATTAATAACTCTATATACCGTTTTAAACCACAGTACAACTGCAAAGAGCAGGACAAGAATCACGTTGTGGGACCCAAGGTCCTGAACATTCTTAAAGAATTGTTTGTCCGTTCTCAAAAAGAAAACAGAGGTTTTATCAATCTGCTAACCAATTTTGCATGAGTTCGGAACCCAATTGTGATTCTTTTGGACTCAAAGTACATAAATAGATGGAAAAAATAAAAGAAGACATTTTTACGTATAGTGCCAAAATACCTGGTGCTATACATTAACGGTAATATATAGCGCCAGGTATTTTGACACTATACTGAAAAAGCTAACACGCCCAAGTATAGCGCCAAAATACTATACCCTTTTTAAAAGCTGACACGCCGTACTTCCTCTTTCTCTTCTTTCACCCTTCTCTTTCCTCCTTATTCACAACCCCTTGCCCTTTCACACTTTTCAATATAGCAACTTCTTTTATTTTTTATATTTTATTTGTTATGCTATATATATACCTCAATAAATACCTTCTTGCCTACACTCGTTTACCCACTACCTCTTCAGGTAACATTACTTCTTCTTTAAATATCAAAATATGGAGTAGTAATTACTTTGGGCCAAGTTCTCACTGAATTCCTTTAAAATGCCTCATACTACTATCACTGTAGTTTTTACTTGTATGAACTTAACTAAAAGCAAGTGGCAACAAAAAATCAAGAACAAAATGGTGATGATATTCATAGCTACGTCCAGATTAAACTATTTATAATCATACCTATGTTGACCAGCAGACCATTTTTTCACTGTTTTCCCCCCTACTGATAGTGTTTGTAGTCCTGAAAATTAAATAATCTTTCATTCTTTTTCACCTACATAATTTAAATTTCATTATCGAATAACCAAACGTCGTCCTCTCAGAATATGAGACGTGGGATTCCTCTTTTCGTTCTCAAAAGTGTATAGAAGTGCAAATTGAGAACCTTTAGTGAGAAGGATCTTATTACCATTAGTGACCGACCAGTGTGGATGAGAATTGGTAAGATTAGTGAACTTCCAGTACCAATATATAGTTACATTGAAAAATAAAAATTGAATAATTTGTATAATAACATATTATTTAAAACTTAGTGATTGAAGTCAAATGCATTAATAGTATAAACGATTTTTATATTGCTAAAATAGTTTAACATAATGAAAAGAAAACCATAAAGCTCAACATATGCAGTATATTTTCTAAGTATATTTGCTTATTTTTGGACATTGATTTGATTGAAACTTTAAAAAAGAATTTTTGAAATTATCAAATTGCGTGAATATAACTGTTAACCGTTAAGAAAAAGAGCTACATACTATTAGTGCATATATAATTGTTAACCGTTAAGAAAAACTACATACTATTAGTGTAGTTAATAATTGTAGCTTATAACTATATTTGGATTGTAAATTATGTTTTAATATTAAAGGAAAGGCCAGTGTAGTAACCTCTTGTGTGAATATACAATGTGTGTAAAATTCTTTCTATTATCAAATGTGAGAGTAGTGTAGAAGTGGCAAGATATTTGGCTCAATAAACCCAAACCTGGATTGCAGGGTAAACAGTGAGATAAAGAAAAAGTGTATGAGACAGAGAAGAGAGAGAGAGAGGAGAGTATGTACTGCTGTTAGTCTTAAATTGAGGTTAGCTCTGATATAGCGCCAGGAAT
This sequence comes from Nicotiana attenuata, assembly GCF_001879085.1. Lineage (NCBI taxonomy): Eukaryota > Viridiplantae > Streptophyta > Magnoliopsida > Solanales > Solanaceae > Nicotiana > Nicotiana attenuata. The sequence goes on from NW_017673637.1 coordinate 118,007, forward strand.
TATGGCGTTATATCAGTCCATGTCAGCTTTTGCAGTATAGCGCCACAATACTTGGCTACATTAACAGTGCAGTTACCGTTAATGTATAGCGCCAAGTATTGTGGTACTATACATAAAAATGTCTTCTTCCCTTTTTTTCATCTATTTATGTTCTTTGAATCCAAAAAAACCACAATTGAGTTCTGGACTCAATTTTGCATTCTCCTACCAAGGTTGTTTCTCCCTTTCTATTAATCATGACTTTTTCTTTTTTCTTATTCTGATTATTATATTTTTACTTATTTGCAATCCCGATATATAGAGTAACATGGCAGCAGTTCCTGCCCCTGCATGTCTCTTCACATGTCACTCTTAGCTAATGCCTAATGTGTTTCTTTTATGGCTTGTTTGGATGGTTGTTACTTATCATATTGCATCATGTCGTTCGTTAACTACAATGTTTAATTTGATGGTGTATCGTATCGTTAAATTCATTATTATGTAATAATGACGAAAAGTGTTACTTTATGAAACATCGAATTTGTTGTGGTGACGTCGTTTCTTTGCTTTTTTCCTCATCTCGCCCTTCTTTATTACGTATTAAATAATCATATTTTATTCTTTATCCTATTTTTTTTTAGTAATGTTGCAAGTTTATTCTTTATATTGTTAGTGCGTGGTATCATGAAACGACGGCAAACGATACGATCTATCTAAACATTATATTCATTAAATAATACAATACAATATGATACATTATGAACCGACGTATAACCACAATCCAAACAAACTGTTATTTTCCCTTTTCAGATTCTTCCTACATACATTATTTTTGTACTGATGCCCTGAAAAAGAATATATTTAAAATACGAAAGAATTTGTTTTTCCTTCCCTTTATGAAATCTCGGGAATACACTAAATTACTAAATCGGTCTTTAAATTAAAATATTAATTATTAATTATTAACATTCAAATAATATTAACAATAATAGATCATTAACCTTTAACTTTCCATTAGCAAATAAGAATTTCAAGCTTTAAATATTAAAGAAAGGAAAATTTCAGATAAGAATAACTGGGCTCCCTACTTTTTAATTTTATAGTCCATATTTCAATTTACATCCAACTAGCCCAAAAATAATAGGCTAATACTCAACGTTCAACTCCAACAGGTTCTCGAAGTTACTATTTAATTTTTAAAAAAGATTGCTCAGGCTTTTAAGTTAACTTTCGGATTAGTAACTGTGACTCAAATATTAGTTCAACAAACCAAATCCACTTGGATAGTGAAAATTAGATTTTTAATGTCACGACCCGGATTTTCCACCATCGGAAGTCGTGATGGCGCCTACTAATGGGAGCTAGGCAAGCCAATTTAATCTACCTTTTCGCAACAATTACCAACCATTTAATAAAAATCAAACATAATGACATAAAGCGGAAGTCTTAAAAACATAGATAACTGAAAACCAAATGCGGAAGTTTAATTACAACTCTACCCAGATCCGGTGTCACTAACTCACGAACTACTAAAGAGTGCTAAAAACAAGTCAGAATAGAAGTACATCAATGTTTGTCTCGGTACAAGGAAACAAACTAATAACATAGAAGGGACTCCGGCCTGCGGACGTCAGCTAGGCTACCTCGAAAGTCCCTGGACTGAAGTCAGCTCCCGATCAAATCCTACTGCTGAGGCCCAAAAGCTGCTCCTGGATCTGTGCAAAAAGATGCACAGAGTGTAGCATCAGCACAAACGACCCCATGTGCTGGTAAGTGCCTAGCCTAACCCCGGCGAAGTAGTGAAGAGGCTAGATAGGACCTACCAAAAATAACCTGTGCAGATATATATGTATATACAAGTGCAACGAAATAACAGTAGAAAATACCAACTAAGGTGGGAAGGGGACATGCTTAGGGAAAATACAGATGAAAACAACTTATCAGAAGTAAACACGAAACTACATCAGATCTCATAATCTATATAAGTGGTCGGCGTGCCACACGATCCCATTTCATAGTATATAAGTGGTCAGCGTGCCACACGATCCCATTTCATAATATATAAGTGGTCGGCGTGCCACACGATCCCATTTCATAATATATATATATGTGGTCGGCGTGCCACACGATCCCATTTCATAATATATAAGTGGTCGGCGTGCCACACGATCCCATTTCATAATATATAAGTGCTCGGCGTGCTACACGATCCCATTTCATAATATATAAGTGGTTTTCCGGCAAGGGAAAATACGACTAAGCATTTAAATTCCGGCAAGGGAGCAACAACAATAACTTACACGTCCCGACAAGGGAATAATCACATTTCTTTCTCTTACGTTCATTTCATACTTTTTAATCGAGTCAAAAATCGAGCCAACGCTCCAAAGAGTTTACACATCATATTTCCTTCTCATTCTCTTCATATCATATAGAAACCATCAATTAACAAGGAAGAATCACTACAGAATCCCAATTAAGCACAAATAAAGACCCACGGTAATGCTAGACACCGGTGTATAGATACTCGTCACCATGCCTATACACCGTACTCAACATTTAGCAATTAGCAAATAATACTCTAATCCTATTCCCTCAACCCAAAGTTAGATCAAACACTTACCTCAAATGCTCCAAAATTAACTCAAGCCTCTAGTATAGCTTTACCCCTCGAATTCGGCTCCAACTCAGTCAAATCTATGAAATAACTACTTTACAATATTAATAATAGCTAAACAAACTAAACCCAATGCCTAAATATGAATTTCTAAGCTTTCTTTCCAAAATTCCAAAAATCGACCCCGGGCCCGCTTGGTCAAAACACGAGGTTCGAACCAAGTTCATATCACCCATTCGCCCACGAGCCCGAATATATAATTTGTTTCAAATTCGACCCCAAAACGAGGTCTAAATCAAGGAAAACTGAAAAACCCTAACTCTACCCTTTTCCCCCAATTTCAACCCTAGATTATATGATTTAGGCTTAGAAACTTACTAATTAATGAAGGAAAAGTGAAAGAAATGAGTGGGAAATTACTTACTCAAGTGGTCTTGAAGGATGGGGGCTTCAATGGAGTCCTAGAGCTTGGGGAGGAAGAGAGCTCGTGAGAAAATTAGGAATAAACCCGTCACTGTTCTATTTTTGAACTTTAAAAAATCACTGGGCAAAAATGCCCTTCGCGTCGCGGAGGGACCGCGTTCGCGAGGTAAGCTGGGCAAGTCATCGCGATCGCGTGGAGGCAAACGCGAATGCGTAGAAGAAAAGTAGCNGAGTTTGGTCTATGCGAACGCAATACGGGGTTCGCGAACGCGATGAAGGGAGGATTAAAGCTACGCGAACGCGGGGACTGAGCCGCGAACGCGAAGAAGGGAAAGCCCAAAGGTACGCGAACGCGGGCTGAAGGCCGCGATCGCGAAGAAGGAAAAAGCTGTGCAAAAATTGCAGAAAATCTGCTACAATCTCCTAAGTTCAAAACACCCCGGAACACCTCCGAAACACTCCCGAGCCCTCGGGGCTCCTAACCAAACTCACACACTAACTAAACAACCTCATACGAACTTAACCGTGCGATCAAATTGCCAAAACAACATCAAAATCAATTAATCAAACCTCAAAATCTTTATTTTTCATTCTAACTTCATAAACTTCAAATCTTTGATATTTAGGTCCGAAACACGTCAAATGACGTCCGATTTCAACCAAATTTCACAGAAAGCGCTTAAACCATATATAAGAATTGTACCGGGCGTCGGAACCAAAATACGAGCCCGATACCACAGTCTTTTAATCAATTTTCATTTCCATTTTCCTTAATAATTTCAGAAAAATAATTTCACAGAAAAATTCATTTCTTGGGCTCTAGACCTCGGAATTCGACTCCGGGCATATGCCCGAGTCCCATATTTTTCTAAGGACCCTCCGGGACCGTCAAATCACGGGTCCGGGTCCGTTTACCAAAAATGTTGATCAAAGTCAACTTTAATCATTTTAAAGCCACATTTTGAAATTTTTCACAGAATTTAACATATAAGCTTTTCGGCTACGCGCCCGGACTGCGCACGCAAATCGAGGCAAGTAAAAAAAATGAGTTTTTCAAGGCCTCGGAAGCACGGAATGAAAGAGAAAACAGGTGATGACCCTTTGGGTTTAAATTCCAAATTTGATTTCGTGAGAATTTTGGAGTGGGTATTATTTAAACTTGTTAGAAATAGCATAAGGAGGTTGTATATAAAATTGAAGTCATTTTTGGAGATTTGGACTGGTTTTGAACAAGAATTGCAACTGAAATCGTGGAAGAAGTTCGTCTACATACGTTTGTATAAAGGTGTATAAAAATGTTCAGTTGGCTTCTTCTCAAAATGCTCTCGGCGCACGTTAGTTAAACATACGCCGAGCTTGTAGCCATGGCGAGAGGGAGAGGCAGAGGTTGAGGACGACCGCGTAAAAACCCATTAGCAGCTATAGAGAACCTTATAACAACAGTCAAGCAACCAGTTATGGAGAAATTAGCCTCAGTAACCACTCTTCCAACAACAGTGCCTGTGACGACCCGACCCGTCGTCTCATGTTTACCACCCCGTTTTCCCCGTTTATTGCTTCTTCATGTTCCATTATCGGCATTTGGTGAGTTAGAGTCAAATTGGTTTGGTTTTGGTAGAAAAGGAGACATTTAGTCTCTTTAAGGAAGGCTTATATTGGAAAAGTCAACCGGATGTTTACTAACGAGTTAGAGGGATCGGATGTGATTTCCGGTGATTCGGTTAGCTTCGGGGGATGATTTGTGACTTAGCAGTGTGATCGGAAGTGATTTTGGAGGTCCGGTGTAGAATTAGGCTTGAATTGGCGAAGTTAGTATTTTGGCGAATTCCGGTTGGTAGGTGAGATTTTGATCCGGGGCTCGAAATGGAATTTCGAGAGCTGCAGCAGCTTCGTTAGGTGATTTTGGATATGCTTGCAAAATTTCAGGTGATTCGGAGGTGATTTGGTTGGGTTTTTGATTGAATGTGAGTTTCGGAAGAATTTGAAGAACTTAGGCTTAAAATTGATGGGAAATGAGGATTTTTGTGTTGTTGGATGTGTTTTTAAGATTGGAACAAGTTTGAATAGGGTATTGGATCATGTCTGTGCTTTTGGTTGAGGTCCCGGGGGCCTCGGGGTGAGTTCGGGTGGTTAAACGGGAAGTTTTTAGAATTTGTTGCAGGTTCATATTGCTGGTATCTAGTATTTTCGCTTCTGCGGAAATGGACCGCAGAAGCGGTTCCGCAGAAGCGGGTGAAAGGTCGCAAAAGCAGTCCGTGGTCTGGTAGGGTAGTTCCGCAGAAGCGGAACAATAATCGCATCAGCGTGTCCGCAGAAGCGGTTTTGGTCATAGGAGGGAGCTCCGCAGAAGCGGAGATTTAGCCGCAAAAGCGGAATGGCAATTTTTAATGAGAATCCGCAAAAGCAGGAATTTGGCCGCATAAGCGATCCCGCATAAGCGGAAGCGGGACCGCAGAAGTGAAAGTCGACTGGGCAGAAGGGTTAAAATATCATATTTCATCCGCGAGCTTGGGGTATTTTCCACCATTGTTGAGCGACCTTGAGAGCTTTGGGCGAGGATTTTTGAGAGTTTCGACTGGGAATCGATTGGAGATAAGTCCCTTGCCCTAATTATTCGAGTTTATGGTAGATTTAACATGGGAATTAGTGGAAATTCATCGAAAATGGGGTAAGTTAGGGCTTGAGAAATCATAAGTTAAAAATGGAATTTGGAAGGTCAAATGGACTCCGATTTTGATAAATTTGATATGCATGGACTTGTGGCGAGACGAGGAATCCGAGGATGTGTTTTATAATTTTTCGAGAAGTGGGCCTGGGGCTCGGGTTTTTCCAACTTCGTGATTTTCGAGTCTTTTCGATTGGGTTATATTCCCTTAGCCTATTGTAATTTATTCCTTGTGGTTTTGATCAGATTTGACGCGCGAGGAGGTCAATTGGAGAGGAAAAGGCATAGGGAGCTAGATTTTGGGCCGGCTTGAGGTGAGTAATAGGTGTAAATGATGAACTGAGGGTTTGAAAACCCCGGAATTTCACATCGTAGCGCTATATTGAGGCGAGGCACGCGCTCTATGACGAGTGCGGGGTCGTTTGTTATTGGGGATTGTGACATGGTCCGTTCCGGTGGTGTTTTACTGTGTTTTTCTACTAGAACTTGTTGGAAATCATCGCTACTTGGATTTGACTGTTGTATTTGGGCTTCGTGCCGGTTATTCGAATCCTTTAGGGATTGATATTGCTGATTTTGCATACTTTGCATATTGTTTAACCTCATTCCAAGGTTTTAAGTACTGCCCCTTTTTCTAAACTTGAAAATTCAAATGATATTTTAAATGATATTTTGGGTTGTGGATTACTGATTTAAAAGTGCCCGAGGCGCTTATTGTGATTTCTGGATTTATGGATGGCTCGGGCTGCACGCCGCAGCAGTACTATATTGATATTGAGGCCGAGGGCCTGGTTAGTGCCACGAGATGGCTTGATTAATTGCGCTTGGGCTGTAGGAGCCCCTCCGGAGTCTGTACACACCCCCAGTGAGCTCCTTCGACGTAAAATATATGGTTGGCTCGGACTGCACGCCGCAGTGGGTACCTGAGTGTACCGGTATTTGCATTGCATTGCATCATTGGATCATTCCTTACCTGTTACCTGTCATGGTTCTTTCTGTACTATTACTTTATTGACTTGCTGGTCTTACTGTTAAAGGTTTGGTACTGCCCGTTATAGTTGCCTTGTGTTTTTTAGTGATTTCTTATCTTCAGTTGTTATTTATGCTTATTACTCACTGAGTCGGAGTACTCACTTTACTCCCTGCACCTTGTGTGCAGATCTAGGTGCATCACAGGCTGAGTGAGGATTATTTAGCAGCACAGCAGGATCGGGGACCATTGAGGTAGCTGCATGGCGTTCGCATCCTTCGTCTCCCCCTCCTATCTTTATTCTCTTTTATTCCGCATTTTATCCTAGACAGACTGTATTAGGTGGAAACTCTGTATTAGAGGCTCATGTTCGTGACACCGGGTCCTAGTTTGGGATTTATGTTTTCAGTATTTTGCTAAACTTCCGCGTATTGTTCAGTATTTCTAAACTTTTGATAAAAATGGCTTAGTTATTAATATCTGTGCTTTGAAATTTATGAACCATCCAATGTGGGAAATATTGTTGAAAGGTCGGGCTTGCCTAGCAATGTGTTGGGCGCCATCACGACCGGGGATTGGGTTGTGACAAGTTGGTATCAGAGCCTAGGTTACTTGGTCTCGCGAATCATGAGCCGGTTTAGTAGAGTCTCGCGGATCGGTACGGAGACGTCTGTATTTATCCTCGAGAGGCTGCAGAACCTTTAGGAAAACTTCATATTCTTGAAATTCTTGTCGTGCGACTTTGTTGATCCGAGAACTAAACATTTGTACTCTATTATCTCGCAGATGGCGAGAACCCGTGCTACCGGACGTGGAGGACGACCACCAGTACCACCCACTAGAGGCCGTGGACGCGGTCGTGGTCGAGGCAGACAAGCGAGGGCAGCATCTGTTGATCCACCAGCTGCCCCGGTTCAGGACCAGCCTCCAGCCGTAGATGCTCCAGCAGCACCTGTGCAGGCACCAGCAGTGCCTATTGTGATTCCTGGCCTCCAGGAGGCTTTGGCTCAGATATTATCCGTTTGCACTGGCCTGGCTCAGGCAGTCTCAGCCACTACTGCAGCAGCTACCTCACAGACCGGGGGAGGTCATCAGACCCCCGCTGCTCGCACACCTGAGCAAGTTGTTCAGGGATTGCAGACACCGGGAGTTGCCCCAGTTGCACCAGTTGCCCCAGTTGCACCAGCTGCACCAGCTCCAGACTATGTGGTTCCAGCTATGCCAGACGATGAGCAGCGTCGTCTTGAGAGGTTCGGTAGGCTCCAGCCTCCGGCGTTCAGTGGTGCTGAGGGCGAGGATGCCCAAGGTTTTCTTGACAAGTGTCAGCGTATGCTTCGCACCGCAGGGATCTTGGAGTCGAGTGGAGTGGCTTTTACTACTTTCCAGTTCTCAGGGGCTGCATTTACTATGGTGGGAGGGAGTTTGGTAGGAGGCGATAGGCCGTCGTCGGCGGCAGCGCCCCGTTACCATGGCGAGCAGTTCTCCACTCTCTTCTTGGAGAAGTATGTACCGCA